>NW_021167083.1:1404220-1464456 GCF_003711515.1 Sodiomyces alkalinus F11 | reverse complement strand
GATCGACTTGCTCATACGATTGGTCTCAGCACGGCGAATCAATGTTCAATCTGGAGGGCCGTATTGGTGGTGACACAAGTCTGTCTCCGCGTGGCGAGCAATACGCGCGGAAACTCCCCGATCTTGTCCGGGAGTCAGTCGGTGTAAGTAACAAGCCCGACTCCCCCCCTTACCTTCCCTATTTTCCCTCCTCTATTTGCCTCGGGGCTTTTATCTCGAGCTCTGCCGACAGCTTTCTTACTCCATGTCCTTCAGGATGACCGCCCCCTGACCGTGTGGACCTCCACATTGTCTCGAACTATTTCGACGGCGCGCTTCCTGCCTAGCCACTACAACCAGCTCCAGTGGAAAGCGCTGGACGAGCTCGACTCGGGCGTCTGCGACGGCCTTACGTACCAGGAGATCAAGGACCGCTACCCCGACGACTTCGCCGCCCGCGACGAGGACAAATACAACTACCGCTACCGTGGCGGCGAGTCGTACCGCGACGTGGTCATCCGGCTCGAGCCCATCATCATGGAGCTGGAGCGCTCCGAGGACATCCTCATCGTCACTCACCAGGCCGTCCTCCGCTGCATCTACGCCTATTACATGAAGAAGGACCAAAAGGAGAGCCCCTGGATGAACGTCCCGTTGCATACCCTCATCAAGCTGACGCCGCGGGCCTACGGTACCGAGGAAGTGAGGTACGAGGCTAAGATCCCGGCCGTCAGCACATGGCGCGGCAAGGGGTCGACGGCGAAGCACGAAAACCCCAATGGAACTGAGAGTTTGTGAGATGGCCCTGAGACGCTGTAACGACCGACGGCATGATAAACACCCTTCCCCCCCCTCTTCTTTGAATTTTTTTTTTCAAGGCGTTACGGTACATCACTGGGCATCACGGCTATAAAAAGTCGACTCGACACGGGTGGGCATTTGCATGCATAAGGGACGGAAGGAAAGTCGAACCACAGAGAACGACCAAAGGAAGAGATAGGGGTAAAGGGAATATGGGCTCATCCGGTACCCAAGGTTGGCTGAATGGTCATTGCGTAGAGAGACGAAGGGAGACGAGCATTTCATATGGCCTGCTGGTGTTAGCGTGGCTAAGAATCAAAGTCATCCTTCGTTCACATCATCCATCAGGATCGACTCGGAAGACTTCATGTGGATGTACCTCGACCTGCGAGACGAGATGACGTGAGACTGTACGGTCCTTGTCGGCTACCTTATGTTGTCCGCATCATTAGTAATACTTTCGTACTCTGACCCGCGTCGCGTATGTACCTAGTTATGTACCTTATTATTATGTAATTTTCAACGCCAGTCTCGACCAGCACGGAATATCTCAGGTCCGTTATCTAAGCTCCGCAGCCCGCAGTCCCAGATTTTTTTTTCTACCGATAAGGAAAAATCCCATTCCACGCTCTACCGACAGTGTGTTCACTACCTTACCTTAGGAGCTCCCTCGCCCCCCCCACCCCGGAGTTTTCGTCAACGTTTCTCAAAATCACAGAGCAAGCAGACAAGATGACTTTGGCGATAAACAAAAAGAGAAAGTTCCGCGATGCCAATGGCGTAAAGGCCGCCAATGGCAAAGCAATCGAAGTGGCGGCGGCAGCGGCGACAACCACAGCAGTGCGGAGACCGAAGAAGCTGAAGCGATCTGCCGAACCGGAACCAGAGCCGTCGGAAGACGAGTCGGAGTCATTTGACAGCGAGGTGGAAAACGAACGAGAAGAAGACGAGGGAGTCTCGGAGGCAGGCGAGAACGAGGAACAGGAGGAGGAGGGCGGGGAAACGAAGGGACAATCATCAGGTGACGACGACGACGTCGACGACGAGGAGGAGGAGGAGGAGGGGGAGGATCTCGCAGAGCGGTCAGACTCGAAACCGTCCAAGCACGGCGGCGATGCGGGGAACAGGACCGACGAGCTGGAGGTGCCCAATGGTGAGGCCCTGACGCTGCCGGCCGTCGGGGAGGAGGCTACGGAGTTTGCGCAGCTCAACCTGTCGGAGAAGACGATGAAGGCGATCCGGGGCATGGGGTTCACCAAGATGACGGAGATTCAGCGGCGGGGCATCCCGCCTCTGCTCACGGGCCGGGACGTTCTCGGTGCGGCCAAGACGGGGTCCGGAAAGACGTTGGCTTTCTTGATCCCGGCTGTCGAGATGCTCTGCTCTCTGCGGTTCAAGCCCAGGAACGGGACGGGAGTTATTGTTGTGGTAAGTTTGTTTGTTTCCTTTCGGTTCCCTTTTCTTTTTTTCTTCTTTTTTTTTATACACTTCCCGCAAGTTGGGGAGAAGCCAGCTGACACAACTCGTCAACGCATATTTAGTCCCCCACGAGAGAACTCGCGCTCCAGATCTTCGGCGTGGCGCGCGAACTCATGGAACACCACTCCCAGACGTACGGCATCGTCATCGGCGGGGCCAACCGGCGCGCCGAGGCCGAGAAGCTGGGCAAGGGCGTCAACCTCCTGATCGCGACGCCGGGCCGGCTGCTGGACCACCTGCAGAACACGCCGTTCGTGTTCAAGAACCTCCGGACGCTGATCATCGACGAGGCGGACCGGATCCTGGAGATCGGGTTCGAGGACGAGATGCGGCAGATCGTCAAGATCCTGCCCGGGGGCGAGAACCGGCAGACGTCGCTCTTCTCGGCGACGCAGACCACCAAGGTCGAGGACCTCGCGCGCATCTCGCTCCGGCCGGGCCCGCTGTACATCAACGTCGACGAGCAAAAGACGCACAGCACGGTCGAGACGCTCGAGCAGGGCTACGTCGTCTGCGACGAGGATAAGCGGTTCCTGCTCCTCTTCTCGTTCCTCAAGCGGAACCTCAAGAAGAAGGTCATTGTGTTCTTCAGCAGCTGCAATTCCGTCAAGTATCATGCCGAGCTGCTGAACTATATCGACCTGCCCGTGCTAAGTGCGACTCTCTTCTCCCCGTTCTCCCACGCTGGACTCTTGATGGCTGACCTTCCGTCCCTCTCCCTGCTCAGGTCTTCACGGCAAGATGAAGCAGCAGGCTCGGACGAATACCTTTTTCGAGTTTTGCAACGCAAAGCAAGGGACGCTCATTTGCACCGACGTTGCCGCCCGTGGCTTGGATGTAAGTTGTCGTTGCCCCCCCCCCCTTTTGTTTCCATCAGCGGTGTCCATGTGCCCAGCAATCAGAGGCTAACGACTCGCCAGATCCCGGCTGTTGACTGGTCCGTATCCTACGATCCCCCAGATGCGCCCACCGACTACGTAAGTTTTTGTGCCGTCCTCCCATCCTCTCCTTTTTTTCTTCTTTTATTTCCTTCTTGAAAAACACCACCCAAATCTAACACCCCCCCAGATCCACCGCGTCGGCCGAACAGCACGCGCCAACAACAAGGGCAAATCGCTCCTCTTCCTGCACCCCAGCGAGGTCGGGTTCCTCTCCCACCTCAAGGCGGCGCGCGTGCCGGTGGTGGAGTTCGAGTTCCCGGCGAGCAAGGTGGCCAACATCCAGCCGCTGCTGGAGAAGCTGATCAGCCAGAACTACTACCTCAACAAGAGCGCCAAGGACGGCTACCGCAGCTACCTGCACGCCTACGCGTCGCACTCGCTGCGGTCCGTGTACGACATCAACAAGCTCGACCTCGCCAAGCTGGCCAAGGCGTTCGGCTTCGCGGTGCCGCCGCGCGTCGACGTCTCCGTGGGCGCGAGCGGGCGGGATCATAAGAAGGTCCAGGGGCGGAGGGCGTACGGGAGCCAGCCGAGGCAGGGGGATCGGTTTCGGCAGCAGAGGCGGTCGTGATTTGGGGGGGGGTTTGCATGTATGTATGTACGTATGGGTGTCTTCTTTTTTTTCCCCCTTTTCCCCCCCTTTTCCCCCTTTTTTTGCCCTCCGTTCTTTGTCAGTCTCCCATTCAGCATGGCGTTGAGATGACCAAAACAACCAAAACACTCTGAGAGGATAGATAGTTAGTAACGATGATGGCACACGGCTAAGCTCTTGCTCTGAGCAACAGATCTAATGTTGTTCCGAGGAAGCCTTTCTGCGTCGATGTACTTCAGATAGCAGTAACTTCGCCAGTAGAAGGGGGGTGCCGTCTCAGCATAGGGTATCATCGCCCCAGAATGGCTTACGACTCTGGTCCCATCTTCATAACGTGCTTGGATTCTACCTACGGCCACAAGACAACGAACGGCTCATGACAATCATGATCGAGGAAGAAGAAAAAAAGCTTGGTAGATTGTTTTTTGGAGAGGGGATGTAGGATTAACCTGCGTCTAGCTAGCTTTTCAAACAGCTTTGTACATGTGCAGCCCGTCCTGTCCCCGGTCCCCTGTCCCCTGGTCCATGCCATCCATCATGTCATGAATACCGCCAGAGGTATCTGGAGTGATATCTTGGGGGTTTTTTGATGCACCAACGCCAAATCCGCCCACCCGTGTGCGACACGCGCATGTATTAAGAACATGGGATAAAAATGGTAAACAAGAAGGCTTGAAAAAGGAAGAAGAAAAAAAAAAGACGATAAGGGGGTAGACGGGACCGATCTGGGTAGTATAAGTTTACAAGTGGAGTACAGGAGGTGGAAGACTCCAACGCGCCTCGTCAGTCAGGCCATGAGCCTCATGCCAGGCCACGGAGGTTAGGGGAGCTTCCAGCCTAAATAAAACACTGGCGGCGACTATTCGAGTCAACACACCATTTAAGGCTTCTTCTCGCCCTCGTTGGACGAGGTGTTGTTCTCAGACGACTGGTTGTCGCTGGACTCGCGAGCCTTGTGCATCTTGTCGAAGAGGTTCAAGCTGGCAACCTGGAGGTCGTCGGTCTTCTCCTTGATCTCGGCGGCCGTGGCAGTGCCCTCGCCGGCCAGGCTCTTGGAGACAAACTCGCGGAACGAGGCGATCTTCTCGCGGATCTTGTCGGCCTCGTCCTTCTCGAGCTTGTCCGCGTACTCGTTCAGGGCACGCTCCGTGTCGTTGAGGACGCTGTCGGCGCGGTTGGCGGCCTCGATGGCGGCCTTGCGCTCCTTGTCGGTCTCGGCATACTTCTCCGAGTCCTCCACCATCTGCTGGATCTCCGAGTCGGAGAGGCCGGAGCCGGAAGCGATGGTGATGGACTGGTCCTTGTTGGTGGACTTGTCCTTGGCGTGGACGTGGACGATCGAGTCGGCGTCGATGTCGAAGGTCACCTCGATCTGGGGAACACCGCGGTGGGCAGGGGGGATGCCGACGAGCTGGAAGTTTCCGAGCATCTTGTTGTCCTTGACGAGCTCACGCTCGCCCTGGTACACCTTGATCTCGACGGCGGTCTGGAAGTCGGCGGCCGTGGAGAAGACCTGGGACTTCTTGGTGGGGATGGTGGTGTTGCGGTTGATCAGGCGGGTGAAGACGCCACCAAGGGTCTCGATGCCGAGGGACAGGGGCGTGACGTCGAGGAGGAGAAGGTCCTTCACCTCGCCCGAGAGGACAGCACCCTGGACGGCGGCACCAATGGCGACAGCCTCATCGGGGTTCACCGACTTGGCGGGATCGCGGCCGAAGAGGCTCTTGACCGACTCGGTGACCTTGGGCATGCGGGTCATGCCACCGACAAGGATAACCTCCTGGATGTCCTTGGTCTGAAGGTTGGCATCCTTGAGGGCCTTGCGGACGGGCTCGATGGTCTGGGAGATGAGGGGGTCGACCATCTTCTCGAGCTGAGCACGGGTGAGCTTGAGGTTGATGTGCTTGGGGCCGGACGAGTCGGCGGTGATGAAGGGCAGGTTGATGTCGGTCTGGAGGGTGGACGACAGCTCAATCTTGGCCTTCTCGGCAGCCTCACGGATACGCTGGATGGCCATGCGGTCGCCGGACAGGTCAATGCCGGACTCGGACTTGAACTGCTGGACGAGGTGGCGGACGAGCTTGATGTCGAAGTCCTCACCACCGAGATGGGTGTTGCCGTTGGTGCTCTTGACCTCGAAGACACCGTTCTGGATCTCGAGGACGGAGATGTCGAAGGTGCCACCGCCAAGATCGTACACGGCGACGACGCGGTCAGCCTCCTTCTCCAAGCCGTAGGCCAGGGCAGCGGCAGTGGGCTCGTTCACGACACGGAGGACGTTGAGGCCAGCAATCTGACCAGCATCCTTGGTGGCCTGGCGCTGCGAGTCGTTGAAGTAGGCGGGCACGGTGACGACGGCGTTCTTGACAGGCTTGCTCAGGTAGGCCTCGGCCGTCTCCTTCATCTTGCCGAGAACGAAGCCGCCGATCTGGGAGGGAGAGTAGTTCTTGCCGCGGGCCGACACCCAGGCGTCGCCGTTGCCGTGCTGGACAATCTTGTAGGGCACCTCCTTGATGTCCCTCTGGACCTCGGCGTCGGTGAACTTGCGACCGATCAGTCGCTTGGTGGCGAAGAGGGTGTTCTCAGGGTTGACGACGGCCTGGCGCTTTGCGGCCACACCGACGAGGCGCTCGCCATCCTCGGCGAACGCAACTACTGATGGCGTTGTCCGGGCACCTGTATCGTGGTGAGTATGCTGAAGGTTCAGGTGCGATGAGAGAGCATTGGGAAAAGAAGACGGCTTACCTTCGGAGTTTTCGATGATCTTAGGAGTCTTGCCTTCCATTATCGCCACCGCGGAGTTGGTGGTACCTGTAGATTATACGGTCAGAACGGACTCGTCGTTCGGGGAGGATGGAGGATTCGCGCCAGGCAACGTACCCAAATCGATACCGATGACTGAGCCCTGCACCTTGCCCTCGGACTCGGTCGACTCATAGCGAGCGAATCTGGAGGCGAAGGCCGGCCTGGCGAAGGCGGCCGAGCGCGAGACTGAAGTGGTAGCTCGGGGAAGCTGATGATGGAGGTAACGGGTAACGTTAGTAGCTAGAAATCGATGAAACCAAGCCGAGAGGGCTGGATAGCTGGACTGCCTTGAAGAACTTGGAAAAGAAAACTTACAGCTCTGGAAAAGCGCGTGGACATCATCTTGACCGTGTTCTGAGTAAGGAGTTCTGGGAGAAAATGAAAAACAAAGAACTAATACGGGTATGTAGAGGAGAAAAGTATTACAGAGGGGAAGGGACGGGGATGGAAGGGAGGAGATGGGATTATTATGATGGTGATGTGATGATGGAGGAGGAATGGGAGAGTTGGGAGATTGGGAGTTGGAAAAATGGAGGAGATAAAAAGAGAAAAGAGCTTGCGCTGAAATTTTTTGATCCCGAGACGGGCCATGAGATCAATGGCTCCAACCACGTCCGAGCCGTGGAAGCCGACCGAAAGCCGCAGTGGTCACTTGCCATTGATTGGACCCATTGGCCCACTGCGGGGCCTTCATTAGCTTTTCAGGAGCTCGGAGTGGGTATATAAATTTCCGAGCACCGTCTGTCATCAATTAATTACGTTACCTTACCGTGCCTTAGGTAAGACGAGGAGGTACTTGCATTGTCCATCCTGTCGTCTTGCGAAAAGGGGGCCGGCCCTCCCGTAAATTACAAAATTACAAAGTAAGGTACCGGCACCTTAGGTACTAAGCCTGAAACTCTTGTGGTCAGTTGGGGTCAAATCAAAGTATCGGGCTACCTGCACGGAGGAGTCCGGAGGTAAGGTAGGTACCTTATAAGGTAGGTACGTGAATAAGGCAAGTACGACTACGGACTACGTAGGTACTTCGCAGGCTTCCATCTTCAACGAAACGTCATTTTCACTCCAACATCAAAGTCGCCTGCTCTCTTTACGGTGATTCCTTCTTAATTCCTTCTTCCATCGTCTCCCGTACCTCGACTCTTACTTGGATCATCTTCAACCAAAACCTAAACCGCTCCTTGCTCAAACACCTCCGACGAATCCCCCCCCCCCCCCCCCATCACCGCATTCCCTTCTCCATCCATCGCTGTTCTCGTCAGAATCTCTACCCGAGTTTATCATCGCCCACCATTGCGCGCAATCGGCTACAGCAGTTAGCACCATCCCATTATTGCTTTCCCATCTATCTTCGCCACGCGTTCTCCTTTTACCAACTCGATATCCCAAGAGACAGGCCAACATGGCCGTCAAAGATGGCGTTTCGTACGTTCTTCCCCGTGCCTTGGGATCCCCCCTTTGGACGCGCTGGCTGACCATGATGCTTTTCAAAGGCATTACCCTACCGAACGCCTGATATCCAAAAAGGGTCGTAAACATTACCGACTTCAAGTCAAATCACAGTATGATATCTTTTTCTCACCTTGCTTTCCCCCACTGGTGGCGTGGTTCACCGCCTCTTCAGAATCACCAAAACTAACTTGGCCGTCTGCCAGGCACTGGCAACTCCGCTCTCTCATCGGCGCCGACAATTCAGACACCGTATACTTCCCCGGGGGCAATAACAGCAGTCACATCCAGCGCCTCAACGTCACGGCCGCCGAATGCGAAACCCTGAAGCGGCTTTCCTTCTCCCCGAGATGTCTCGTCGCCTCGAAAGGCTGGGTCTGCTGCGGTGGGGAGAACGGCGAGTTTTCGGCCATTCACCTCGACGAAAGGGGTGACCCCATTGAATCCGAGCAGCGCCTCGATCTCGACCCGGACATGCGCCTTCCCCTCGACTTGCAAAGCTTTCGCAGCGACCCTGCCGCCTCTTCGGCCGTGTTCCACTCGCAGATCAGCCGACTCAACTCGAGGCTCGGTAAGGGCTCGGTAGCCAAGAGCGTCAAGATGGCGCGCGATCGTGTTAACTGCATCACCTTGTGGTTTCCGCCCGTCGGGGTCCCTCAACGTCAACAAGCGGGTATCTATAGCGACCCCGTGGCCGTCCTGGCGAACAACGACAAGTCTGTCGTCGTCGTCAGCCTCGGAGACTTTGAGACGAAAGCCAAGCCAGACCCGCTCGAGGTGATCACCTATCCCGACTACGTCAACCGCGCCGTCATCTCGCCCGACGGCCGCATCCTCGTGGCCATTCTCGACGACCCCTATCTCTATGTCCACCAACGGGCCGAGAAGAAAGTGGACGATCAGGATCCTGCTGGGCCTTGGTCTGGGTCTGCGTCTGCGTCTGCGTCTGCGTCTGCGTCTGCGTCTGGGCCTGGCTCTGGCTCCAGGGGCTCGCCCGGGTACGAGTGGGCCCAGTGCCGCAAGATCTTGCTCAAGAGCCAGCGCCGGGAGGATCGGTCGGATAGCCGCGGCAGCTTCGCCGCGTGCTTTTCCAGCAGCGGCACCTACCTGGCTGTGGGTACGCAGTATGGCACCATCTCCATCTTCGTCACCCAGTCCCTGCTCGACCCGGACGCCGACCCTCTCCTGACCAGCTTCACCACCTCACGGCCCATGACCAGCCAAGGCGCAGTGCGAGACATGGAGTTCTGCCCCGGACCCTTCGACCTCCTCGCATGGACCGAGGACCGCGGCCGGGTGGGACTTGCCGACGTGCGGACCGGTTTCGTGCATCGACAAGACGTCGACATCAGCGCCAGGGAGGGCGACTTTGAGCGACTCAGCATCCCCAACGCCCCCGACGCGAGAGATCGTGCCCACGCCAGTCGCATCGTAGCGTCGGTTCTCCCTGCGAACGCGAGCACGTCGGATTGGCGTCGGTTTAGAGAGGAAGTCCAGTCGTTGTACGGTGTGGACGACCGCGCGGGCGGACTGTCGCACGAGGAAACCGCCGTCCTCGAAGCGATACAGACCGAGCGCCGGAGGAGAGAGCTGGCCGAACGCATAGAATCCCGCCTGGCCGGTCAACCGGGGTCCGGCAGTGGTACTCCCAGGTGGCAGGCACCCCCACCGCCACCACCACCTCCACCTAACAACCGTCCGGTGCCCCGCCTGGGGGGCGATGCGGAGGACGACCAGGGTCGCTCGTCGAGGGAGCGCAGCAGTAGCATCTCCAGGGCCCTGCGGCAACTTGACCGCGAGCGAGGCGACGGGGACGGGGACGGCGACGGGGACGGCGAAGGCGAAGGCGACGGCAGCAACACCCGTAACCTCACCAGCTGGATGCGCGAGAGGGGCCAGGGCCAGGGCCGCATGCACACCGCACAACGACGAGGGGAAGACAGCGGCGAACTGGGACGTCGGGGGATACGCCCGCCTCCCCGACGGACTTCGACCCTCCGGCCGGTCGAGACCTCGCCTCCGGCCTTCGCGTCGACGATTGTCATGCCGCGATCCGCGACGAACCGGTCCACCGCGCTGGCGAGCGCTTGGGACGACTTCGGCGCGTCGTACAACCGATCGCTCGACTCCGACCCGGCCACTGCCGCGCGATCGCTCGACGACGACACCGGCGATGGCGCCAACACCAGAACGCAGAGGGACCGCGACTTCCTCTCCATCCTGCCTTTTATCAACGGGATTTCGAGGATGGTGGTCGACGCGAGGGTTCATGACAGGGGCGTTCACGACGGCCCCCCTCAGCCGGACAACACTGCGGGCATCTCGTGGAGCGAGGACGGTCGTGTCTTGTAAGTGATGCCAATCTCGTCGGACTTCCCATCCATCCCCCTCCTCCTTTTTTTCCTCGGAACTCACATGTCCTTCTCCCATATAGGTTCGTCGGAGCGGAGAATGGGATTTACGAGTTTCGTGTGGATGTCCAGGGCCGAAAGTTCTGTCCCGATGTGACGATGAGATGACGACGAGCACGCGTTTATTCTTTTTATCCTTTTTTCTTATTCTTTTCTCTGGTCGCTCGGGCCGTGTACGAAAAACTTTGGCCAGGAATAAGCGATTCGTGTATTGGTATTTTGGCCGTATTCGGTGGTCTGACAGACTCTCTGTCGGCCAGTGGGACATGTCGGACAGGCGTCGGCGAGGTGGAACGTTGGTTTTACGAGGAGGAAAAATACGGCATACCCTCATTGGAACGCATGACCCTTGGTTTTGGCTGGTATATTGATACGGGACGAAATAACGAGACGTTCTCTGGGTAATTGGGGGCGTTCTTAAGCTGACATTCGATTCAGCTCACACAAAAAACTGCAACTTCTATTATCGAGTAGGTTCGTTCATCATCCTGCACACGGGGTGGTGAAGCTGGCTGAATGCAAATATAATCATACGCTTTGGCAACGCTTCCCTTCTTTCCTTCCATGCAAAGTTCCTCACCCGTACAACAGCTTCTCGACCCTTTCCGCGATGGCAAGACTACTCGTCAAGCCGGGACTCTCAATGCCCAGCAAGTTAACCCACCCTTTATACCCTTCCTCCTCCTGCATGACAAAGTCCTGGAACCCTTTCCCCTCCACCACGGCCCCCTGGCGGCCCAGCTTCGGCCGTATCCCCGCGTAGTCCGGCGCCAGACACCGAGCGTCCAGGGAAGGGAGATACTGCCTGATAGCGGCGAGGGCCTCGTCCAACCGATCAGCGCTCGGGGCCAGGTCATGGGGCGAATCGACCCACTCGACGTCCGGACCGAAGCGGATGCGCCCGGCCATGTCGAGAGTGAGGTGGGTGCCCAGGCCGCCGGCCCCGGGTTCGGGGGCCGGGTAGACGAGCCTTCCGACCCGGATGGAGGGTCCCCCGGCAGGGGTGTAGGAGAAGTAGTTCCCCTTGGCGTAGTGGAGGGTTCGCCGCCGGTCGGGGGGCACGATCATGTTGTGGACGTCGACGGCGCCCAGGCCGGCGGCGTTGACCAGGGTCGCGGCCGTGACGGTGCTCTCTTCGCCCGTCTGCGCGTCGCGGACCCGTACGGCCCAGCCTGCGGATCCTTTCAGCGCCGCCGCCGTCCCTCCCCCTCCCCCTCCCCCCGGGAGCGGTTCGACGCCGACGACAGCAGACGCAAGCGCCACGATGCCGCCCTCCTCCTCGAAAAGCCCCCGCAACGCAAGCATGAGCGCATGGGCATCCACGATCCCCGTCTCCGGGCTCTCCAGCACCGCGGCCTCCGCGCGGACGAAAGGTTCCTTCTCGCGAACCTCCGCGCGGCCCACCCACCTCAGCGGCACGTCGAGCCCCGCCCCGCCCGCCTCGCCGCCCGCGGCGCAGAGGGCGTGGATGCGCTCGAGGGCCTCGTGCTGCGCGGCGTTCTGCGCGACGATCCACTTGCCGACTTTGCGGTGCGGGACGGCGCGGGCGCGGCAAAAGTCGTACAGCAGGCGGCGGCCGCGGATGCATAGCTGGGTCTTGAGCGAGGCGCGGCCGTAGTAGAGACCCGCGTGGATGACTTCGCTGTTGCGCGAGGAGGTTTCGGTGCCGGGCTGGCCGTGGCGCTCCAGGAGGAGGGTGGAGGAGGAGGGGTGGGTCTCGGTGAGGCGGCGCGCGGTGGCGAGGCCTACTACGCCGCCTCCTATGACCTTGTCCTTTTGTAAGCGGGTGGTTCTGCAGGTGTAGGTCCGTTCTTTCTAAGGCTACGGACCCCGGGAGCGTTGAGACTCACGATGTGGTCAAAGTCGAGGCATCTGGGAGCTGTGGAGGAAAATGGGCGTGATTGGGACAGGGGAGAAACCAAAGGAAGACAGTGAGTGGCCCTTAGTCCGGCGCATCTAGTGACCAGGCTGGCCATGCCGTCCTATTTATTTATTTATGTATTTACTATGTGGTATGTTTTAAGGTATAGA
Source organism: Sodiomyces alkalinus F11 (assembly GCF_003711515.1). NCBI lineage: Eukaryota > Fungi > Ascomycota > Sordariomycetes > Glomerellales > Plectosphaerellaceae > Sodiomyces > Sodiomyces alkalinus. The sequence goes on along the minus strand of NW_021167083.1, from coordinate 1,451,968 downwards.
TGGTGGAAGATGGAGGTTCGAAGAGAGGTTCTGTTATGGTTAGGTACCTAGGTACTTATCATCACTCTCCACAACAGAGCGGCCTGTGACGTAGCGTGGTTAGTGTTAGTGCGGAGTGTGCATCTATATATTACGCACTAACATATGTGGTTGAGGTACAACCAAGCCAGCAATCAATCAATAGGTACCTTACATAAGCCACCTTACCTTAACAAACTCCATGCAATGTTTATACTGGAATTTCAGGAATATCAATGAATACAATTTGATATCTTACTTTTACCATGACAACATGACAACATGGAGCCGAGAAAGGAAAAGCCGTCATAGCTAAGGTAGTCATAGAGCAAGAGGCACATCTCTCCAATGCGCACGAGGTTGAATTTCTCCCAATTTCGCCTCGACCTCACTACCCCGAACGCCTCCTCGTATGTCCCTGTTGTTGAAAAACTACCTGCCCGAGTGTAAGAAGAAAAGAAAAGAAAAAAGGCATTTCATTTCCTCGCCCAAACGCCAGTCATCCATGCTGTGTTGAATAAAATGTACATCATCTTCTGTTGGCGTCGTATCTCCAATGTCTCAAGACTTTGTCGACTGGACCGCAGCCGCCGTACGCTCCGTGGTACTAATCTGCGCCGGCGAGCTCTCGTCGTCATCAACGGTCGTCGAGCGCACCAGACTCGACGCAAACACAGGCTCGTTGGGGTTTCCATGGGAGCCAGACACAGGTCCACCCAGTTCGCCGAGCTGACGTTCTGGAGAGGGGGGAAGGAAGCATGTCAGTTCTGAAAAAGAAAAAAGAAAAAAAGAAAAGAAAAAAAAAAGTGCCTCCATATTGTGTGTGAAGGGAACAAGGCGGGCTTACCTAGATCGCGCATGCGGTGTCGGAGCATTTGATTCTCGCGGATGAGCATCTGCGTCTCGGCCTGATAAAGAGCCGCCTCGTCGCGCCCAAGCGTCCACTGATCGCTTTCGCCGCTGATGGACCCCGACCTGACCCGCGGCGAAACTCCCCGGCTCGGCGTCCTAGACCGCCGTTGAATATCCGCCCGTGCTATGTCGAACGAGCTGCGCGGATGATGACTAGGGCCCGGCGACCGGGAAAAGGATCCGGCCGGAAGGCTGGGGGTCGCCGATTGCGACTGCGAGTTCGACAGCCACTGCGGCGCCGGCGTGCCTTGGTTGGACCGCTCCGACATGATGGGAGAGTCGTCGGCAGCCGCTGATCCGCTACCCCCTTGCTGGCCTTGAGCTTGCTGGAGTTGGACCTGCTGTTGGCGAATTGTTTGGAGAAGACGGTTCTGTTCCCATGTAGCATGTTTAGCCTACTTTCCCGTCGAGAAGCGAAGCCGCAGGTATGCGTTGTCCTCTTCCAGGCTGGCTAGGAAAGAAAAAAAGAAAAACGGAAATGGACAGAAGAAAAAAAAACCCATTCAAACGTACCACTTGGGCTTCTTGTTCGGCCTCGAGCTCCTGATGAAGCTCGCCTAGGCTAAGGGTGCGATGGTGCTGAGAGCTCCCCGCAGCCGACAGGCGTGGAGATCCCGACATGAGCTGCGGGCTGCCAGTGACCGCCGCAACAAAACTTCCCCGTCGGCCACGTTGGTTCTCAGAAACCAACTCGCCCGGCCCGGGGACGGCAGGGTCATTGTGCTGTAGGTTCATGAGGACGGTGGATCGTCGTCGGCTGGCGCTGGGAGATCGTTGTCTGGAGAGTGAACTGCTGGAAGACCCTACGAGAGCCAAGAATATCCCGGTCAGTATACGCTTGGTTGCTGAGGCGCAGAGGCGGGGGTCGAGAGACAAGAGGGAACAAGAGGGAGAAAGCTCTCCAAGGGAAGACGGAGGAAGGATAGAAACGCATGGAAGACGACAAAAAAACTTACGTCGAACGGGTTCCCATTCACGTTGAAGACCGGCGTTGAGGGTCGCAGCCGCCTGTAGCGAAGTGGACATGGACCGTGGAGAACCGGCAGGTGAGTCGCCTCGAGAAACGGCGGAGCTGGACGCATCTCCGTTTGCAGAGGACATGGCGGATTGGCCGCTGAGGGGAATCGAAAAGGTGGAGCTCGTGTTGGGAAGGGGATTGATATCGGGAGCCATCTACCTTAGGTAGAGGTTGAGAAGGCAAAGATGATGTCGATATCGAGTGATCTTGTGATAGCTTCGTATTATTTTGTATTGCTGGATCAAGTGGTGTATGAAGGAGACTATTTCGTGGGGCGGGAACCCGAATAAACAGGTCCTAGTCGTTGCGGGGAGTGGGTGATGTTATAGCTGGTCCAAGGGTCCAAGAGGGAAGACTGGGCGTCCAAGTAGTGTACGGTAGACAGACAGGCACCGGGAGAAAAAGGAACGAGTGGTAATAAGTGGTGCGAGAAAGTCGGAGAGCAGCGAGTGCGGTTGAAGTGCTTAATAAGGCTTATCGTACGGAGTATTTCGTAGCTTGTCGTCACTCCACTGAGCTGTGTGGTTTATTCCCGTCTAGATCCACGCATCTGTACTAAGCATGTATTCCGTACAAGAGCCGTTCGGAAGTTTGTCATCCAGAGATGATGGGCAACGCACCTGGGTGCACCGCGGTGATTATCAGCTTGTTGGCTTCCCAAACATGGAATGAAGATGGCAGGATGGCGATGAGGCGATGAGAAGACGGTAGCAGAATGATAGACGAGGCTGGACATACGAGTGGGGTAGAAGCTCGTGGAGGGGTGTGACAGGTACCTACCTTAGGAAGTACGTTGTACGGGGCAGGTATGGCCTTATGAAGTACCGAGTACTTATATCGAGCACACTACCTACCTTATATACTGTACTTCGTACTGATTACTCCGCTTGGTCTGTAATCATACATCATAGTTTCTGTACCTTAGAGTAAGAGAGAAGCAAAAACACACTGTGGGCACGACCGGAGGTGTAGCGAGCACAAATTAAGGTACCTTTACTGTGGAATGATGCCAGCGGCGGAACGGCCAGGTGTGACCAATAATACAGGCTGTCCAATGGCGTCCCTGGGACCGTTCTCTTGCCCCGGAGCCCGTTTGCGGAGGCGGAGGCTTGGTCGACCTGCGTGGTCACTGGTCAGCCTACAATACGATTCACGAACGGAATGGCACCACGAGTGGGGCGGTGACCTCAGTCAGATCTGGTGATCGGTGCAAAGACCACTTTCTTAATAAAAAGTCACATGACCTACCTGGTTGAATATGGAGTGGGTAGATGTGGGTAGATTTTATGTTGTTGATTGGCTTCGCGCTCCGAACCTGAAGTTGTCCAGGATGACGGGCCGCGTCGTCAAAAGTCTGGAGATTGTGCCCGAATCTTCGCCCACCAGCACAACACAACGTTAATTAGGTTTCCAAGTCTCCGGGATTCACCAATAGATTCTACCCCTTCTTTGTGGTCTTGGTCTTCGAGATCACCTGAACGACAGAGCTTCCCATGTTCCCTCCCCTTCTCTCCATGCTGAGCAAACCGCTACGGGTCGGACAAGCCCAGAGCCGAGCCAGAACACCAGAGTCAGAACCGCCCTGTCCTATCTATCCGCAAATGGTTTCTTCCTGCCATGGACTACTTCCGGACTGAGTACGACTAGTTGATAGAGCACTTTTGTATTGTCATGGCAAGGCATATCCATATTCGTACACAGTAAAGAGGTCATCTTGTGTCAGCTGACAAGAGAGGGCGAAGGGACATCAGAACCTGCTGAACCTTTCCGACGAGATAAAGTAAGCAAGATGGGCCGATAGGTGTGTGGTTTGGTGGCGGACGCGGAAGGGTCAAATGACAGTCTGTTTTAGCGCGGCCGTCGTCGTCACGACCAGATGTCTCTGCCCGTCGTGATGGAGGGTAAGACAAAGGGCGCTACTGCAGGTACGGGTGCAGTCAGGTCGCCGCGAGGACAAAAAAATGCAGTCATTGGCATTGGGGGTGGAGCGAGAAGGGCAACTCGCCCGACTGCCATCTGTGATGCTCTTTCCTTCTTCCTCTCATCTTTCCCATCATCTCCCCACTGGAGAGTTGCCGAAATGGGATAAAACCCTTTGTGCTCTTCTCTTCGCACACCATCAATCGGAAGGTTACGGGAAACCAAACAAATATTTTGAATGGGCGGCGTGGTTAAAATTCCGGATCGGGTGACAGTTTACCTTGGCTAAGAGAAACTGATCCAAGAACCGGCAACCGCTCAGGCCTAAGGGTCTCATTGGATTATCGTTTTTTCTTCTTCTTTGATTAATACTGTTATTATTATTTTGTAAAGTTGCGAACCTACGCGTACAACGTGCTTCATGGTATTATTACTTAGTGGAGAGACGTTTCTTTCCCCGAGACAACGCGCCGAATGGAAATAGCGGAGGCTACTGGGGCAAAACATGTGACGACTGCAATATGCAGATGTTCGACGGTGAAGGAGAGCGAGAACGGTGATAATTACCTTATGCGATGATCGTGGCCCGTACCTTTAGGTGAACCGTGATGCGACTGTCGGTACGAGGACGAAACGGTCGAGGGCGTGATTAATAAAGCTACCTTATTAAGTAGGTACCTCCGAATTCCAACCATGCGTTGAGCTCAGAGTTTGATAAGACTTGGGCCCCACTTGCTGGGGGACAAAGCGTGTTTTCTCTCTTCCCACGTCCCGTCCTCGTCCCTCGTCCCTCGTCCCTCGGGAACACTCGAGCAGGCAACCTCCACCAGATTGCTACCATTACATCGCTCCCCTCGGTCTTTTGCCCACATCCAGGTGCAGCCGGCATGTCATGTCCGTACTGTACTTGATGGCGTTCTCGTGCCGTCGCACAGGCCTAACGACTCGGGAAAACGCATACAACGTACAAAAATCAATCAAAAAAACATACGTAACCATGCGCACCCCTACGAAAGTACGAAGGAGCAAAGCCGCCCACCGCTCAAGTTTTCCATGACACGGTTGGGCCGTTGGCCCCCCCTCACCCAATGGGTGCGCGTCGTTTCTTCGCCGGTGTAACACCTGGCCCGTTTCCCTTCAGTTCAGCAAGCAAAAAGCCTTGCCATTGCCGGCTAGGCCGCACATTGATTGCTTGTCTCCCAGGGGCTCGGTCCCAAGGCTGGAGGGGGGAGACAGCCTGATACTCGAGTGCCGACTACAACCCCCTGGTCCAGACTTTTTATTCTCTGCCAGCTTATACTCCGTACGTTGTATTTCACAGCATAATTATTGTCGAGCGGCTGTTTTACGATCAAGCCACTCACCACGTCATGTCACACTCGGGGACCTGTAGATGGATGCCTCAACGGAAGGCTACTGAGAATTCACCAACGAGCACTCCACGTCTCGGAAACCAAAACACTACGCGACTGCCGCTCTCTAATTACAACGTACATTCATACGTCCGTACTCTGTCTGCACCTACGTTGTAAATACCCGTCTTTGTCATCACTCATCACTCGCCAGCATCCGCACCCCTGGTCTTGAAAGAGCGGCGCGTCGGAGTGGGACCCATCACATCCGACCCCCCCTGCCTAGGTGCAAGCTTTGGCCTTATAGCCCTGTCGAGCGTCAAGGATCTGGTCCAGGTCGGGCAAAGATACGCTGCGAGGGGGGACCTTTCGTCCCTCTCCCCAGTCAATATCCATCCATACCTTACCTGTTATCCTGACGATCCGTATCCCCCGTACTACCCGGCCCCCCCCTCGCTCTTCTTCCCCCTCGGTTCTGGTTTTGCTGTCCCTTCACCTTTGACGCTACCACCTTCATTTTTTCTTCTTCTTTTTTTCAAGATGTGCCTTGCTCACCAACTCGTCGCTTTAGCCCTGTAAGCAACCAGCCTCTCCATTGTACAATTGAGCGCGGTTGCGGTTGTGTGTCCACTATCACAAATACCCCAATAACAATAACACCCACTCGTTATGGCCTGCGCGAAACCTGGGGTCTTGTCAACAACCAATCCACACGAACGCCCACTCGGCCACCAAAGTTCCAGGGAAAAGAAGCATTGGTCCATTTGCTGATCCGCCATTATTATCTTCTCGTGCGCTCTTTTATACATCGGTCCCACGAGTCGCTCTCTCAAACCCTACAGTCATCTGTCAGACGACCTCGATTTCGTGAGCATCCGAGAGATGCCTTGATTGTCTTCGACGCAAACCGCCCTTCTCTCACACTAGCATCACTCTCGGACGTCGAATCGATTTATATCGGTCATTTCCTCCGTCATTTCCTAGCGGGGTTGGCTCAATTGGTACCTTCTGTCTAGAGGAGTTCAGGTCGACCATCGACGCAGACTGTCATCCCTCATCTAGCCGCCATGGTCGGCCAGGATGAGGCCTCCTCAGGGCCGAAGCCATTTGAAGCCTTCCGTAATCGGACACCGCCCCATGCGAGAAGAGCCAGGCCGCCCGATGTCCACCTTGTCAGTCTACCCGAGGATAGGGTCCCTCTGCGAGCAGACAGGATGCAGAAGCGCGAATCCCGCCTCGGCTTGCGAAACCTCTTCAGCCGGTCAAAAAGTTCCAGGGAATCGCCGCAAGACGTCTCTTCACAAATGGAACTCAATCGACCAGGCGGGCTGCGTACTTCGTTGGTCGCCATTACCCAACAACAGCAACAGCAACAGCAACAGCAACAACCTCATACACAGACGACGCGACTGAAAATCAGCTCGCCAATGCCGGTGCAAACTGTACCTCGACCGTCGCATGCGGCCCATAACTCTTCTCCCCAGGTCCATCGGTCCCCCGGGCTCATGACGCTTCCGAGCGGGGTTAGGGCTAAGATGGAGCCCGCACTGGCTGCCAAGCAGCCTCGCGGTCATATAGGGACCTGGGACCCGCCGCCCTTGTTCAAGGCGTATCCCCAGGCCGTGAAATACGCACATTTACCCGCGACTGTCATCTCGGCCGACGCCATCCTGCGACAGAATGACCGCAAAGGGAGCGGAGGGACCTGGGAAGATTTGACCCAGTCAAGGCGAGACCAGGACGGGGACCAGTCGGGCAAGAGGAGGCATCGGAGGAATACGTCTGAATCCCAAAGCAAGCTCGATTGGACAAGCAAGGTGTACCTTTTGTGCACGTCGGGCTACCTGTTGCAATACTCGGGAGAAGGCACTTATGACCGCTTGCCGGAAAAAATACTCCAGCTGGGGAAGGACTCGGCGGCTTTTGTGAGCGATGCCATCCCTGGCCGGCATTGGGTGCTGCAGGTCTCGTCGTTCATGGACGCCAACGGACCAACGCAAGACTCGCGCTCGCTGTTCTCCAAGTTGCCGTTCCGGGGGTTCGAGAAGAGACAAACCTCCAACCTGCTACTCGTATTCGAAAACGTCGAAGATATGGAAGGGTGGATTGCCGTACTGCGCCGCGAGATCGAAGCCCTCGGCGGCAAGAAGAGCACGTCCGAGACGGGCCAGCCGAAAAGGGAAGGAGACCGCATACAGCTGAGGCTTCAACCCAGCCAGCGGACGCTGGTCGTTCGGGACCCGGATCGGTTTTCGCGCGTCATTCCGCCAGACTTTTCGTGGCGTTCCGAACAGGAACAAGTCCGGGACACTGGTCAAGACGGGGATCTGGATCGGAACCAGGACGATGCGGATGGCTCCGTCGTTATCGTCGAGTCGGAGGCTACCCCCGAGACCGCCATCGATGATGCTTCCACCACGAACAGCGTGGTGTCTCACGATGGATGCCAGCTCGACAGTCTCAGGCACAGCGCTAATCGTCTTTCCTGTATTTCTTCCGGGCAGCGGACCGTCTTCACGTCCTCCAGCTCATCACCGCCCTGTTCGCCAATACGGGACTTTTTCGACGTACCCTGCCTCGAACCCCCCCCACTGTCCATGTCAACTACACCTCAGCTTCGACCGCGCCCCAACGCTGCAGCCATCTTAGATCGGCGGCAATCCATGCAGACCATGAACCTCATGGACCTTGGCAATGGGACATATGCCCCTCGTCTGCAGGCGCCGAGCTCACAGCCACCAACGCGCACCTCAACGCCGAACTTTAGCGTCCCCATCAGTAAACGTTTCAGCCTCGTCAAGTCAACCTCTATCGAGCCGAGTGCGCCTGTCACAGCTAACTCGCCACAATTGGAAGGCTCCGCCCCCAGACCGACAAGAAGGGCACCTCCGACAACATTCTCCCTGGCACGGCCACTGTCGATTGTCGCAGACCGACCGACGACGCCCATGGTGGCTAACGTAGAGGACGGCGAGGGCCAAGCTACTGCAAATTCTGCCATGCGTGCTCAACCCAGAGCGGATCGACCGACGAGTGTGAACCAAGGCCCGCAAGAAGATACTTTCCTGCTGCCCGTTTCCGCCTCACGCCCCGCCCACCGCAAGAGCCTGGCCCTTGAGAACCAGCACCTAGCTGTTCTGGATGCCCACCTCAGTCCTCCTCGGAAAGCCTCGAGCATGCGGAATATCCGACGCGAGGACCACCAGCCGGCCCCTATCAGACCACCCGAGTTTCAACATCTGGCGCGCACCAATTTACCGTCCCCTCCTACATTGCCACACATGTCAGAGGAACCCCGGCGGTGCCTGTCCCCAAGGGATGGCTACGCGCCCAACAAATCTTGTCCAATGCACATAGACCATTTCCGGGGAAGAAAGACGTCCAGTGTCTGCATAGAGACTTCCAAACTATCATCGTCGCTCGACAGGCCGATACGGTATTCCATGATCCACCCATCGGATATTCAAAACCACTCTGGGTTCTTCAGCCACAACGTCCCACCGAGAGAGGAACACCGACAGATTCGGGCATCGTCCACCGCTCCCATTTGTAGGATGTGGAGGAGACAACCCGAAGTTGACTTGGAGTTGCAAGCACAGACGCGGCTCAACCGGCGGAGCATGCCGCAGCTCATGGAAGGGCCCCCTCCAGCACCTCCGCCAACTTGCTCCCTACCGCCTATTCCTCAAAAACAACGGGCTTTATGAGTCCTGAGCCCATCCTGTCGCCACCCCCCCTTCCCTCAGTAGTGAGATCACTACTGACAGTCATCCAATCTTCTATTTTCCTATGTACGGCTTACCTGATCTTACACCTTGCCCGGGTGAAGATTCTCACGACGAGATGGCGTTTAAATGTACGAGATACCGCTTTATATCATGATGAGTGGTCCGGGAGATAGAGACCCACGGGCAGTATCGGCCATATACCACTTCGGATCTTCCTGCTGTTTTATTCGCTCGTTTGGACACCCGCTCTGGTGAGAGGAAGGGGGTTTGTCAATATATCTCTATCCCCTATGACGGGAGAAGAAGGGTCGACGACGATACCATGGGTTTATAAGCTGTTCAAGGACAACGGAAGTAGACTTCTAGCATCATGCCCAGAAATAGAAATGGATGAAAAGAATCATTGAACCGAAATGCAGCTTCTCGCCCCTTGGGACACCGCTCGTTGTGTTGTTTACTTTGTAGCCCCAGCTGGACTCCTCGTATGTGTCAGTATGTCCTTAGTCAGCAGGCTCCATGAGGGACGTTGAAACGCTTTAATCCGTAAGTGGGTTAACTGTTTGGCTCCACTCTTTCTCTGGAGACACCACAGGAAAATGGAATCAACGTCAAAATTCATCGTCGCCTTTTGCCCACAGCTCAGAACCCCACCACGACACTCCAACCCTCCAACCCTCCCCTGTCCCGACGAGCAATCCGCATCGATAACCACTTACCGGGACCCCATTTACGAACGAGAGGTCTACTGTGTACGATAAACAATCGTCGGTTCTTGATATAAGGGGAAAAGAAAGCCCCCCAAATAAGGCCTTGAAAATGGCAACCACAACGAAAAGGTGAGCCATCTCGTCCCCCCCCCCCTTCTCTCTCTCTCTCTCTCTCTCCCGTAATGGAAATCTCGGCTAACGATGACGGTTCGTCTCGTTTGACAGACACGACTGGGCCGACGACGAGGACGTCGACGAGGTCTCCACCGACCTCCCCCCTCCCCAGACGCTGACCAACAAGGACGGGACCAAGACGATCATCAGCTACCGCTACAACGACGAGGGCCAAAAGGTCAAGACGACGCGGCGGGTGCGCTACATCACGCACACGGAGAAGGTGAACCCGCGCGTGGCGGAGCGCAAGGCGTGGGGCAAGTTCGGCGACAGCGCGCGGGACCCGGCGGGCCCGGCGCCGGACACGACCACGGTGGGCGAGAACATCATCTTCCGGCCCAGCGTCAACTGGCGCAAGGACCAGAAGGAGGAGGACAAGGACCCGAACGCCCAGGCCATGAAGGACAAGCTCAAGGACAAGAAGGTCAAGTGCCGCATCTGCAACGGCGAGCATTTCACCGCCCGCTGCCCCTACAAGGATACCATGGCGCCCGCCGACGAGGCGGCGGCTGCCGCGGCCGACCTGGCTGGCGGTATGGGCGACGAGCCGGCGGCCCCTGCGGCGGGGGGCGTCGGGGCCAAGAAGGGGAGCTACGTCCCGCCTGCGCTTCGTGGCGATCGGGCTGGTACGGCGGCTGGGGAGAGGTTGGGTAGCAAGTTTGGTGAGAGGGATGATCTTGCCACGCTGCGTGTCACGAACGTGAGTTTTTTTTTCTTTTCCTGTCTCCTGTGCTTTCCATTTTCTCTCTCTTTTTTTTTCTTTTTTTCTTTCTCTTTTTTTTTTCCTCTCCTTCTTCTCCTCGTATTTGCATCTTCCCCCCTTCAGGCCAAATGACTAACCTGGGCCTTCCCTCCCACTGCAGGTATCCGAGATGGCGGAGGAGCAAGAACTGCGCGATATGTTCGAGCGGTTCGGCCGCGTCACGAGAGTGTTCTTGGCCAAGGACAGGGAAACGGGCCTGGCCAAGGGTTTCGCCTTCATCAGCTTCGCAGACCGGGAAGACGCCGTCAAGGCGTGCAACAAGATGGACGGCTTCGGCTTCAAGCATCTCATTTTGCGGGTCGAGTTTGCCAAGAAGGCGGCTTAGAAGGCGGCTTAGGCTTAATAGGACAGTGGATGACAAAAAGGGCCGGGTTAGCTCTTTTATTTTTCTTTCACTTTTTTTTTTATTACCTTGATGTTTTTTTGGAGGGAAGGGAAGACATTTTCGGCTGGGAAACATCGGCCGGTAACTTTTGGCGGCGGATGTGTATGAATTAACCTTGCACGGGGCTTTCTGTGGACGGCACGTTGTCACGACACGACAGGCACAAAATTGGCATCTGGGATGACTGGTAGACCGTTCGGAACGAGTTTTCTTTGGTTTTCCTCTATGCGCTCTAATGGCCGATGATCCACTGGGCAGCAGTGATGGCTTTGACGATGTCCGTCTTCCATCTTTCTGGTCCCCTGTCATTTTTGGTGGGTGAAGCTTCTCTTTGCTTGGGCACAAGTTGAGTCGAGGCTGGCAACAGGGCGTTTGAGCACTGGGTAATTTCCCGCCTTTCTACCTTAGTTCCTCGCTCTCTCCCCTGCAGTGTACCCTCACTATGGCATCCCTGGAACCGGGAGTAGCAGAAACGTAGTTACGTCTGCGGCCTGCTACTTCGTTACAGTCTATTAGAGCGAGTCAATCTGTGGTTTCCCTAGCATGAAGCGGTGGTCTACTGTAAGGACTCCGGTCAGGACTGGTCGGGTGTGGCTGTTTTCGGTTGCAGCATCTAGGACGACGTCCGTTTTTGGGTAAAGGGCCCGCGCCGGCTTGGACAGACGTGGACTAGGTAGTCATTGCAGATGAATTGTACCGACTGGTCATTGTGAAGGAGTAATCCGATGACGCCCTGACGCCCTGGCAGCTCCATGTTGCTAGAATCCGAGGTCATCGTTATCTCTCGACAAGAGGGACAATGGATGGCACAGTAAGTTGCATGGTTCACGGAACCGGACAAGAGCCTGGGAGATGCTCATCGTCGGGCTCATTCAATTGCATCAAGGTGAGGCAATGAAGACGCGGTGTATGTGCTCGTCGGATGTAGAGAATCAACTTTAGAGCATTTGGCCAGTGTTCTAGTCCAACATCATTGACCTCAGTCCGGGGACTGGCATTCGAGTATGAGCTGGGAAAAGCCGAGACACTACCTATACTAACTTCAATCGCAGATAGCCTTGCGGGTCTAAATAAGCGTCTCTTATGATGGCGGGGCTGTAGGTAATATATGTAGCCACGTATTACCACGGTAGTCAGAAGTAGCGTACGCAGCTGAATTTTTTCGACGGAAACAATTGGTGCGTAATTGAGTCTCTAGCGAGTGCTGACAAGTTTGGCCAACGCAAAGCAAGGGTTGTGAGGGCGGGGAAAATGGAAATGGCCCTAGTGCCCACTTCACAACTATAGCCCTGAAGTCGTGGTACGGCTACAGTACAAGACAGTACTTGCCCCACTAACCTTCGTCATAACTTGGAAAGTATGGTACCTTAGGTATGGTAAGGTAGGTAGGTACCAAGTGGCTTCACATGCATGCGACCACCCAATTTTTGCACATCATTACCGTGACCAGATTCGTTTTTTTTCTCTCGACACAACCAAGCTTGGGTTTTCTTTTTCTCTCAGACTCGACAACATCGCCTTGAAATGCCACGCTACCCCGTTAGTTATGACACGGACAGTTTCTGGATTCTAGCCACTTCTCTCCGCAACTCCATATTCATAGCCCTCTGTTAGCGAACAGCTCTCCCCCCAACAAACCATCATCACCATCTCCTCTCTCTGCAGTCCTCGGACTCTGTGTGGTCCTCCGACTCGGCGTCTCAGCTGCTTATTGGCCAAAGTTCTTCATCCGGACTCTTCGCCGTTCAATCAGACGCAAAAACGCCTGAAAAGCCCTACTTCGATGGACAGAAGGCTGGACTGCAGAATACCACACCACCTTAGGCTAAGCATTAGTGACGTACATTGCTGCATCTGCATCGCGTCCACTGGATTGTGAGCTTCCACGGAAAAGAGAACAACAATCAACCCCCCTGCTTTGGTTCCAGGGCTCTACGGAGTACTATCGGCTTTGCCTTAGTCTGCTCACCGCCAACCTGGAACGGAGCATTCCACTACCTTATCGTATATGCCTCGTAGCACCTGATCTCCCTTGCGAGTGAAGTACGCTGCTGGAACACTTGTCTCTTCTCTCCACATCTCCCTCTTCTCTACCTCCTTTTTTCCCCTTGCCCTTTTTCTTACGCCCTTCCTCCAAATCCTCAGCATACCCATGCTTCAACCTCCTATCTCCTCGCTTCGTTGGTTGTTTTCAGCTGCTCTGCTATTTTGAATTTCTTTCGGGAAAAGAAAGAAAAGAAAAAAAAAAAACGAAAAGAAAAAAAATCGTGCCCTCCAGCATGAGTTCCTCGGCGGACATTTCAACAAAGGCCGCTGCCGGAGGTGCCACCGTCCGGCAACGTCAGAAACCGGCTGATATCGCCTCTGAACGGGACGGTCGTTCCGATGCCCCCTCAATTCCCGGCGCTCCGACTCCAAGCTCCGAGAATGACCGCAAGCCCGCAAAGACCTTCGGCCGCACGCCGGACGGCACAGGTATGTACACCTTGGCTTGGCACCCCTCCCTCCTCCCCCCTCCCCCCCTGACCGTGCAGCTGTCAGTTCTCTCGTGATGCTCGCGGCTGACGTCTGCCCCGTGCCGCCTGTGGAACAGTCTTCACCGTTCCCACTACCCACGATATGGTCTCCCAGCTTCTTGACCCCCGCCAACCGAAAAATCTTTCCGACGTCCTCGTCCTGGCCATGTTGGCTTCGATGATCGGCGCCGCATATGTTCTCCCCTGGTCGCTGAAAAGGCCGGTGTTTGCCTTGATCTTCCTCTTCTGGAGGGCCTCTTATAACATCGGCATCGGCTGTCTCCTGACCATCCAATCTCAACACCGGAGGCTCGAGACCTGGGCGACGAGGTGGAAGCTCTTCGAGCACCCGGATACCGGCAACCAGCCGAGGCCCTGGCTCTACTCCATGCTCAAACGGGAACTAGAGGCCAAGATCCCCGTCGACTACGACTTTGACAAGGCGCCCCGCGAGTACAACACCTGGCTCGTCTTCCGCCGCGTCGTGGACCTCATCCTCATGTGCGACTTCGTGTCGTATTGTCTCTTCGCCATCATCTGCGGCCACCGCCCCGACGGCGAGAACATCATCGTGGGCGCCGCGCGCTGGGGCATGGGAATCGGCCTGGTCTTGTTCAACCTCTGGGTCAAGCTGGACGCCCACCGCGTCGTCAAGGATTACGCCTGGTATTGGGGCGACTTCTTCTTCCTCATCGACCAGGACCTGACTTTCGACGGCGTATTTGAAATGGCCCCGCATCCCATGTATTCCATCGGCTACGCCGGCTACTACGGCATCTCCATGATGGCTGCCAGCTATGAGGTCCTCTTCATCTCCATCGTCGCCCATCTTGCCCAGTTCGCCTTTCTGGTCTTCGTCGAAAACCCTCACATCGAGAAGACGTACAACCCGCCTCCACCCCGGAAGCGGACCATGTCTGGCGCGCAGAACCAACCAACGCCGCCGGTTCTGCCCTCGGGCGATGCCTCCGAGGATGCCGTGCTTGACTTGCCCGCGCATTTGGTCAAGGATTTACCGCCCCCCGTGCACAATCTTATTGGACCTCAGAACCTCGACCTTTTCCGTGTCACCGACTCTTCCGCCGTTCTCCTGGCATCCTACGTGGCCATCCTGACCCTCGTCACGCCGTCGACCCCGTTGTACCAGGGCCTTTTCGCCGCCCATGCCCTCGCCTGGCGCGCCTGGTACCACGTGGGCTTGGGCAGAATCCTGACCGAGCAGTCCCGGAGCAAAATGTGGACGAGGCACTTCCTCAAGTACGGGGAGAACACCACCGAGGCCTGGCGCCAGTGGAAGTCGCTGCACTACCTGAGCATGGTCCTGTGCAACACCTCGTTCATCGCCGCTTGTTGGAAGCTGTATTCGTTCCCCGACGACTGGAGCTACGGCTCGGCCCTGCTCAAGCACGTCGCGGGCTTCAGTCTCGTGGCCCTTCAGGCCTGGACCGCCGTGAGCGTCTACAAGTCCCTGGGGGAGTTTGGCTGGTTCTTCGGCGATTTCTTCTATGATCACGGTGCGAAGCTGACCTATACGTCCATCTACCGCTTCCTCAACAACCCGGAGCGCGTCTTCGGAACGGCGGGCCTATGGGGCGCCGCGTTGATTACCTGGAGCCCGGCCGTCTTCGTCCTGGCTCTGGCCAGCCAGATCATGAACTTGGGCTTCATCGCCTACGTCGAGAAGCCCCACATGCAGAAGATCTACGGCCGAAGCCTGCGCCGCGAAGCCGGGCTCACCAAGTTCATCAAGCGCTCCCTGCCGCCGCCTGTCCAGGATTGGCAGAGGGGCGTCGACAAGGTCATCGACGAGACGTCGCACTTTGTGGAGGAGTTCCTGGATACCGCGCGCCCCAAGTTTGCGTCCGGTGTCAACTCCATCGTTCGCGACACCACCGCCCTCTTCAACCTGTATCCGGCTCGCTTCACCATCACCAGGCTGTCGCCGGACCTGGCCGGGCTCGATCCCAAGCACTACTCTCTCACCGTGGAGGGGACGCCGTCCACCGTGTCGCCGGCCAGCGAGCGGGCCACCGGCAAGGAGAGCCTGCGGGCCCGGTTCGCGCAAGACGTGGAGACCAAGATCTTCGAGTACGGCGCGCCGCTGCGGGTGAAGTGGAGGGCGCCGGCGAACCACAGCAAGACGGACTGGATCGGCCTGTACATGGTGACGGACAACCGGTCCAGGGAGGTTACGGACATCTCTTCGCTCGGGCGCTGGGTCCCCACGTCGCCGGGGCAGTACGATGCCGCCACGTCGGACAAGGCCATCCTGGTGCCCGACCGGCCGGTGCCGGTGCCGGCGTCCCATGAGTCGGACCCTTCTTCTGCGGGCACGGGCACGGGCACGGGCACGGAGCTCGTCGAGGGCGAGGTCATCTTCGAGGGCGACCGGCTGTGGTGGACGTCCGGGGTGTTCGAGTTCCGGTACCACCACAACGGGAACCACAACGTCATGACCATCTCGCAGCCCTTCGAGATCCGGGTGGGCAAGTTCGACGACGACGAGGACGTCGATGCGCAGGGGACGACGTACCAGAAGGGGATCGAGGAGGCCCTGCTGCCCGTGGTCCGG
The DNA here is from genome assembly GCF_003711515.1 of Sodiomyces alkalinus F11. Classification (NCBI taxonomy): domain Eukaryota; kingdom Fungi; phylum Ascomycota; class Sordariomycetes; order Glomerellales; family Plectosphaerellaceae; genus Sodiomyces; species Sodiomyces alkalinus. Next base: position 1,435,903 of record NW_021167083.1, on the reverse strand, counting down.
AACTGCCTCGACAGGGACCCGGACATTGCGCCCAACACGGCGGAGGAGCCGTTTGGGAGCCACGTCGAGCGGGACAGCAAGTACGCCAAGCGGGTGGTGTACGCCATCCACCACATGTTCGGGGTCGAGTTTGCGCCGGCGGTGGTGCGGTCGGACGGGAACGTCAGGAAGCTGGCGTGGCGGATTTGCAACGCGAAGCAGGTTTTGGTATGTATTCCCCTGGGAAACCGAGCCAGTAAACCGTTTTATTCTAATTCGGGAACCGCAGGCACCGTACAGCATGTCGCATTCTAAGGGAACTTCGACACCTCGCGAGAAGGACAGTCCCTGACCCTGCCTTTGAGGACGAGACCTGAACATCCAAGAGAATGAGGTTGGCCCCAAAACGAAGACACAGCTATTCCATACACGTTGACGGGTTTGATGGGGCATTTGAGCAAGAGGTAGCATGGGACGATTATAGAGGGACCGTGGAGGAGATACCAATAGCTTTTACTGCAGAGTACATCGTGGAGCATATATATGTTTGCCGAGTAGAGGATGCAGAAGAATATACAGAAGAGATGGAGATGACATGCTTGGAGGACAGGCTTGTCCCGGGTTTTCAGACCCGATGAAACCAAGACGCAAGTCATCCAGTACAGAGAAGACAAGAACGGGTTCACGAGATGGAAGACGCGAGGGCCAGAGCTAGGACAGAATGAAAGTGATCGTCATTGCGAGTGAAGAGCTGAGTTTAGGATTCTCTCACCGACATTTCCCCCTTTCCCCCCTCTCCTTTTTTCTGCTTCCTCTTCTTTATCCACAGAGCCCGGACGGACCATTCACTCCAGGCGGCTCACCTCACCTGAACCATAGACAGGAACTGCCTGTAGGGTAATAGCCTAGGCCATTTTACCCGGTGTAACCGTCTTCTTCCGTTCCACTACCCGCCCGCTTTCGTTTAATGTCAAGTTAATCAAGTCAAGTACCGGCCCGTCCGGGACTCGGCTCCAGGTTGTCGGGAGGACGTCCTCGTCTGTGGGGCCACTCTGGCATTTTGGGTCGTTTAAGGTCGCGCATCGAAGAGGACATGACACGTTGCGATTGGGAAAGCATGTCCCCATTATGCAGCACGCATGTGTAGTAGGTATGCTACCTAATTAATAAGATCATGTAGAAACGTGTGTGCATCGCAGGAGAGAGGCTAAAAGAAAGAAAAAGCGCTGGGGAGATCTCGGAGCCGAAAGAAAAAAAGGTCCCTGTCCGTTCGGACGGTCGATGGGTATAACCGTTAGTACGAAGTCGTGTAGAGCGAAACCAGCACTGACGGCCTGTTTCGGGCAGCTATTTTCCAGGGGGAAAAAAGAAGCATAGCAAGGAATGGACGTCTGGACAAGTAGCCTTGCTGGAATAGGGGGGAGACGAAAAGGACGGACCGTTCTAGCTGGTTGGAATTTTTCGCGGCGATGAGAAAGTGCGTAGGGGACGACGGGGAGACTCTGGAAGCCGCATCTCCGTTCCTGGGGGCAGACAAGACGGCCAGCCAGCCGTAAGGAAGTGTCTGGTCCGGTCCGGTCTGTCAACGGGGAACTGATTCTCACTGGGATGTCCTGGCTTAACAAGCATACATAGGCAAGACAGGCTTGGCAGAATATCTCGTACAGTCGGGGCTTGTTGTTTGGGAGATGGCACGAGCAAGGTACCTTAGCGGCGTGGCGTGTGATAACATGGTGAGATGGTGCATACAACCTACACTTACCTTACATACAACGTACATACCTGCCGCAGACGCATGCTTGGTGCTTTCTTACTTTGCACGTACAGCGTGCATGTCTACCGTTTCTAAAGGCACTCGAATGCCGGGCAAGGGGCCTTGGGCAGGTCTGGTTGGTTGCACTTGAGGGTTGATGGTGTTGGCGGTGCAGTCGATGCAATGCACTTGCAAGGTCCTGGGTGCCGTATGTACCTAAGGTACCTTAGTATGAAGACTCCGTACGTTGTACGGAGTACCTTGTGTACATAATTGCTTCGTTTCCCGTAATGGTAATTACGTGGTCGAAGAGGTTGAGGAATGGAATCTCTCATTCTCTTACACGTACTCAAGCTACATCCTTGGGTAACTAGGTATGTTCGTCAAGGTTGCTAGAGACGGGAGCTTGGGCCGTCTATCCACCAAAGTCGCTGTTGACTTTCCATTAGCTCTCCAAAGTCTTGTAGTCTTGTTTCGAGATGTACTGTACATTGTAATTACTTACTACAACACCACATTATTTTACTTCCTTTGATTTATCCCCAGGAGCGCGAGTTCAGTCGGAGACTACCTTAGGTACGGACTTTGTCACGGTTCTAGGCATACAGGTCAACAGTACCTTACGAAATGCCCCTCTTTTGTGTGTCTCGCTCGCAGGTCCAAGCATCCGAGGTACAACGTAGAGGAAGTATCGTATGTCCCTTCCTCCTCCTCCTTCCTCCCTCCTCCGCACCTGCATCCACGCCCAGTCCCTCTTGCCCTCCCCTTCCCCTCCCCTTCCCCTTTACGTTGTACCTTCCATTTGTCTCCCAGGTACAACGTAGGTGTCGTTGCTCCGCACTTGCTTCGCAGATCCCTACCAAACCGGGCTCCTTCGCATCAAAATTCTCTTGGACCCTGTTCCCTTCCCCTGTCCTCTTCCCCGCATGCATCACATAAGGTATCCGCAACATCGCATCGCATCTGCAACCCCTGAAGCGACGGCTCCAATCTACTATCTGCGTCTCTTCTCCTCCGTCTTCTCTCCTCAATTCTCACTCCACATCATCTCCACACTCCCATTCTCCCTGCTAATTACTCCATTACCAGGTTTCAAAGTCCGCACGCGCACGCCCCAGGTTCCTCCACTCTTGCCCTCCATCAGCTATCAGCTCTCAGCCATCAGTATCAGTGGCGCCGACGGACTTGGCTTCGTCTCCTTCCTTTTCTCGCCATGCCGTAGGTAGACCTGGGGTAGTGGCCTGCATCCTTCGAGGAGACAACTCCATCGAGTATTGTGCACCACATTCCACGTACTTTTTTTCGTACGGACAGATATTCGTTCACGGTAGTGAAATTTCTCCTTCTTTTCTTCTTTTTTTCTTCTTCTTTTTTCTTTCTTTCTTTTTAATATGCCGAAACAATGGCTAACCAAGGTCAGAAATAGGTCTGGCTCGGTTTGGTTGGGTTGCAAACCCATCGCCCTGTTAATTACCACCTAGCGGGCCCGACTATTTTGCTGGTGCAGGTACAACGCACGTATTTTGCATATCGCCAGCATCCATCCATCCTGTCCTCCAGCCGAGGTCGACGGCAAGCCTCCTCCTGTTGCCCGTCTCGAGTTCGAGTTCGAGTCCGAGTCCACGTGGGCTCCATCTACCCAAACCCTTCTGGGTCAAACTCCAGTCGGCTCCTTTCCTCCCTCCTTGCGTCCCGAATAGGAAGTAGACTCCATACGTTGATCGTTTTCTCGGTATTCGTCAGACAAAGAAAACAAAGAAAACTCTCAACGTCGCGGAACCACGCCATGGCCATGGCTCACCTCGACATGAAGGACATGGAAAGAGGGACAGGGACCTGGACCTAGACCCCTTCTACCACCACTAGGTCCAAGTCTCTGCTTGCCGCGCTCCTCCGCCCCAACCACATCATCGTCCCCTTGGTTAGCGTAGGTTGCCTCCTCGGAGCCCTGCTACTTCTTCTGATCTGTCACTCCCATGCCCATGCCTGCTCTGTCCTGCATCGGCTAGGAATATCCGTACCCTACTCCTACTCCTACTTCCACTCCTACTCCTACTCCCACTCCCTAGATCATGGCCCGCTGTCTCATCGTCCCTTGGTGGCTGGGGACAAGGGAAGTGAGGTCCTGCCAGCCTCAACGTCCTCCCTTCTTCTCGTAGCGTCCTATGACGGCTCCGTCACCGCCTTGAACCTCACCCTAGCCCCTCGGCATGCCCACGACGGCGGCCATGAGGTGCTTAATGCTGCTTCTCTGGCCCCACTATCCACATCCTTCGGCTGCGCGCCGAGTCCATCCTGGCTGACTTTCGATCATCTCAACTCCACCCTCTACTGCACCGATGAGGGTCTCTCTGCCCACCACGGCTCCGTCTCGGCCTTCCACCTCGCCAACAACGGCTCCCTGGAGCTGCTTGACAGGCTCGACACCGTCGCTGGCCCCGTGAGCGCCGCTATCTATGGCGACCAGGGCCGCGGCCTCGCTGTCGCCCAATAGTATGTCTTGTTCCCCCGCCCCTGGGGTGCCCTTTGCGCGCTTCCGCTGTGGCGTGTGGCGTGTGGCGTGTGGCGTGTCGGACATCTTCCACCTTCAATCCCTGCCTCTGATCACCATCATCCGTCCGCACACTGCCCTTCCCGCCTTCCATCGCAACCTCAACTCGTAACCCGTAACCCGTCCCCTGATCGGTCCATCTTGGAATATGGAGCCGTCCGTCTATGCGCGTCATCGTCAAGCCTCTTTACTGCGAGTCAGCAAGCCACGCTCTTCCTTCTTCTCCTTCTCCTCATCAAAACTGACCATTTTGTCTGGCGTCCGTCGTCTTGTAGCGGAGGCTCTTCTCTCACCTGGTTCGACGCCGGGGTTGCTTCCGCCCTGACTCTTCTCCACACGGAGACCTTCAGTCTCCCCGAGCCTGGTCCCGTGCCCTCCCGGCAGGAAGCCCCGCATCCGCACCAAGCCTTTGTCGACCCCACAGGCCGCTTCGTGCTTGTCCCGGACCTGGGGGCAGATCTCGTCCGCGTCTTCCGAGTCGATCCCAAGAGCCTCCATCTCGCCACCCTCGAGCCCCTTGTCACCGTGCCAGGCAGCGGGCCGCGCCACGTAGACTTCCTCGTGGCGCTCGGTGGCCAGACCATTCGTACTTACATGTACCTCATCTCAGAACTGACAAACACCATCACCGCTTACCGTGTGTCGTACCCTGCTAGTGGGGGCATCCGGTTCGATCGATTCTTTCAATGCCCTACTCACGGCTACGGGAATCAAGTGCCCGCTGGTGCAAGTGCTGCCGAGATTGCAGTGTCGGTAAGAGCCCTCTCTGATGCAGGTACATCTCAAATACACGACACGTAAAGACTAATACCGAAGCCCCATACAGCCCGATGGGAGATACCTAACCGTATCCTCCAGGAACGAAAAGTCGTTCAAGATCCCGAACCCCGATGTGCCAACTTCTGGCGAGCAGGATCAAGACTGGATCGACTCGGACTCGCTGATCGTCTTCGCCATCTTCCCCGAGACGGGTGAGCTGTCTTTCTTGCAGAAATTCCCTGCAGGGGGTCTCATCCCCCGCCACTTCTCGTACAACCAGGCCGGCACCCTTGTCGCCGTAGCGCTGCAGCAGGATGGCCGCGTGGTTACCATTCAGCGAGACGTCGTAACGGGTCAGCTGAAGAACATAATCGCCAGCGCCCGACTGGGGGGAGAGGTAACCGCCGTCATCTTTGCTGAGTAGGGGCAGACCTGAGGCAGACTGTAGGCAGACTGTAGGCAGATTGTATTATACAATCGTAGTAATTGTAACTTGTGGAGTCATGACAATGTCAAGGAGAGTAAATCGAGGAAGCGGTTCCAGACTGGCTGCATGAAAGGCCGGAAGGGTAGCGAGTGGCTGCCATCTGCCAAGGCCCGGAGCGAGCCGGCTTGACGTGGCACATCCCACCTGACTTGATCATGTTCAAGCATCTCATGCGGAATGGGATGACGAGATGCAGTATATTCCCATTTGATCTCCTTTGTTTTGATTGTTTCCTTTTTTTCGTGGCCTGTTTTCCGGAGCAACAGCTGATCATGGCAGTGGATTACCTGTATATATTAAAACCCGGGATGAATACGAGAACGGAATCCGCCGTACGAGAAGTCGAAGAAAAAAAAAAGAAAAAAAAGGGGGTCCAGGCTCGCTTTTCGACCGAATGCTCTGCTGAACATGTGAAGCTCCAAGCCCTCAGGCGTAGCGCACTTCTGGTTTTCTCCACCCGAGTGGCGACATGCAAGGCGTATATGTATACAAATACACATGTAGTGTATATTATATGCGTTTTTGGTATGGGTGAGGCCGAAGAAGAAACCCTCGGACCCTGGACCCCCTCCCCCCCCCTCATACCGGAGACGCCCACGTGAACGGGGCGCGGGACATGGCGTTGGCGTAATGTTAATATATTAATATAAACGCAGATATTAAAAGTAAGTAATAAAGCGAAAGGGGAAACCTGGTACGACGGGCGCTGGACGGCGAGTTTGTCGATGGATGGAGATGGCGGGTGGTCAAGGGACCATAGAAGAGGGACTGCAGTGGCGTGTAAGTGGAGACAAAATGAGGCTCTTGGGGCTGTGGGAGGGTATCGTCGTACGTGTACGACACAGGACGCTAGGTCGGTACGTATATAATACGTTGTACATATCTATTTCGTCCGAGGGGCGAGAGTGCGCGCGTGCCTCGTACGAGATATTCGTTGACAATCGTTCACCACCGGATTTGGGATCCAGAAGATCAAGATGTGTGGTACGCTAAGACGCTAAGAACCGGGGTTTCGGGGACCATGATAACATTACTACCTGTCATAATGGGTGGGTGTACGTTGTCGTCTTCATTATGGTGGTCTGATCGTTGGACACGCTACAGAGAATATGGCGGCGAGACGTCCAAATCCGAGACGCCTGCCCGAATACCTTAAGGTACCTAGGAAAGGCGCACGCCCCGTTCATGGTCTTTGGCAGGCCAATCATGCGCCTGCCGGTTTTCGGCACACTCTCCGTGGTGGGATCGGTGGCTACCTTGGGTTGGCTCATGTAACAGGGCTTTCCAATGCTGAGAACAGAGCACCTACACAAGGTACTAGGTACGGACACTCGTACAAGCACTCACTTCATTATTCCGGCACGGCTGTCAGTTGATCAGTGCCCCAGGAAACAGAGTCGGGAGGTCTACGATGAGGACGGAGAGGGGGACTAGGTATGCGTGATTGCGCGTCATCGGTTGGAATCGACTGGACATCGTCCTTCGCCTGTGATACACGTAGATGACGATGATGCGGGATGGAAGGGGGGAGGGTTCTATGAGGCATCATCGGGGTGAGGTGGCTTGTGAAGAGGGCTTGTGAGATCTGCGGGGTAGAGGAGAGTGGGGAGGGGGGAGGAGAGGGAGGAGACTGGAGATTGACGATATTCTGACATGTCGAGTGGACGCCGCATGGACGGGATGGTTGATCACCTCGGTGAGACCAATCATGCATTGTACTCCATCAGGTACGGGATGATATCGTGATCCGTCTCTGTGGGGAAGCAAGCCGTACTCCATACACCGTACACGTGTACGTACTTCGGGCCTAGGTTATGGGCGTTTGGGGTCTGGGGTCTGGGGTCTGGTATCCGGGGTTGAGATCTCTGGGTTGGACAGAATGAAACAATAGGGACAATAAGACGGGAGGGGGGCGGATCGGTGGGCAGGCGCGTTCCATTCGTCCACAATTTCTGTCGCGATGCCTAGGTAGTGGTTGCCGCTGTGATAGACGGGATGCGCAGATACGGAGCATGAAGCTTTGGTTCTGCACTCATCCCGCTCTCCTCGAGGGATTCGCTTTCGTCACGATAGTAGCTGCACTATCATCTCCTGGTAATGGGGGGTTTTTAGCACGGGAGGAGTATAAACATCGAACCCGCGTAATTTGTCCCAGGCCTGTCATGCCATAGGTAATATATCCTCCTACTATTATTTATTGGGACCCGGTGCAATCGTTAGGTGCGTTATAAGTCAGACAGCCTCGTTCAGCAAGCCACGTGAAACTGGACGGTTGCCTGTTTGTTCAGTGTTCGGAGACTCAAATGGATAGACGACCCAAGAGACGACTTGTCAATAATTCAACACAGCTAATAATTATAAGCAGAGTAAAAGTGCGGTTTTAGAGTGTCTCCGCGGCATGGGCTGCGAGCGGCTGACTACGAAGGACACTTGCGGTCTCCAAAATCTGGTTGCGATATCGGCCTAGGCATCTCCCCCATCTCCCCTGGTCCCTGACAGACTGCATTTGCAACGAGGGCAGAGGTGTACAACGTAGTGTACAGGTACGTTGTACGCTACACGAAATAGCGTCACTGCGCAACGCGACTATACCAAGTAAACAAGGCATGCATGCCAATAAGAACATAACGGCCAGTCTACCTCGTGGTCGCGGGGTGCCCCCCCCGGGCCGATGGAACATTCCAAGCTCGTTGGAGATTATTATCGGCAACGCTGCGTGACAGGGGCAGAACGCCGAAACGGTCAGTGCGAGATGGGGGCGCGCGCGCTAGGAAAAAAAAAAGAGAAAAAAAAAAGAAAGAAAAAAGCACATGAACGCGACGGACGCCTCTTGTCCACAAATCGCATTTTGCATTTTGCACCTTTTAGTAAGCGTATCTTGGGCCCCCGATGACTGGCACTGCCGATCAAGACACGAATCTGTCTCTCTTCAGCTGCGCTTCTTCTGTACGTTGTACGTTGTACGTTTTGCCTGCGGTCTCGCTCAGAACAGCACCCAAGGTGCATAGGCCTTGACGCACGTGGCTAGAAAATAGTGATGATCACGCAGATGAAGGTTTCTGGATGAGACCATCTGACGCCGCTGTCTCAGGAACAATAGAACACGCAAAGTTCATTCTCGAAGCTTGTTCTCGAAGGCTTGGAGGCAGATGGAAGAAAGTAGCCGAAAAGACGTGGCGTCGAGTCTGCATAGGTAGTCTGAGGAAAACAGGCATGGATCTGCAATGCCTGCCGACCGGGGGAGTACATATGTACATAAGCTGGACGGGGGGGACGCTCGGCAGAAGGTTGGGCCGATGTTCGAGGGAATTTATCCTAAATGTCCTACATGGTTACGTGCTAAAATAAGCCAGGATCGGGGTTGGTGGTGTAATTAGTTGCTCGGTAAGATAGTGCTGCATGTTGCAAGGTAAGGTTTGTTCTGCGGCCGTTGGGGTGACTTTATCTTGATGTCCCACGACGGGCGCTTCGACGTTATCCTGTGTACGGAGGACCGAGTACAGTGTACTCGGTCCTGCGTACACTTCGTCCTCCGCCCACAGGGCCCAACATGCGCATTGACATTGGCGACGGAGCGAAGGACGGAGCCGGAAGTGACCCGAAGCCACACCGGACGTTGCCTTGCTTCATGCCTCGTGGCTTTTACTAGCTAAGGTAGCTGCTTGGGCAGCTACCTTAGTGTTCTCGGTTCGTCGTATGTACTTCGTACGTACTACGTACGTTGTCTGTGCCGTGGTTCAGAGTGCGAGGCTCTCCGTCCAGGATGATTTCTGATTATTCGATGATGTATATGATCATTGATATGATCATTGGTCAGACGAGCTGGGGAAAAAGTCGCGGGGTAACACAGGCTGAATTTGGCAAAGTTTTGCCTTGCACGTAGGAAATGAGCTGAGGTCCGTGATGAGAAGAGGCTGTGATGATGTTTGATGTTCATGCTTCTGGAAGCCATGGATTCTACCGCTAATGCAGGAGTAAGACATGTCTATCTATGTAAGGTCTGGTGCGCTTGAAAAAAGAACACCCCCCCTATGTACCTTATACCCCGACGCTCATGTGACCCGATCGGGCTTTGGCTGCGAGCTATAATGTAGGACGTATAAAACTACGGAGTAAGACGTAGACGCGTTAGTCGTCGTCGACTGCGCAATGGTTGAGGTCCTGAGGCAAAGAATCCCGCAGGGCTAAAACGCGCTAGAAATGGTCCATGATCTCTCACGCAACGAAATACATATGTACCATGTACGGATACACTATATTGTCGGGGTGCATAGTCACCTCGGGCGCTTGGGCATAGGGCCCCTGGGATAATGCCCGGGAAACATAGGAGCCCGGTAATGCGTATCCACGGTACGTGGGCGCGTAAATAATTAGATTAGTACCTGGTTTTCATCGTTTCTATGGCCTGCGGGCGGACGTCATACGCATCTCAGGTCTTAAAAAGTACGTTCTCTCAAAGCGCCCGTATTCTTACTAAGGGCTTACAACTTAACATCTCCGCGGTAGATCTAGTATTATTTCAGACCAGGATAGCGTCGACTTCACTCCAACCCTTTAATGCCCCAGGTATCGTCTGGCTATATTCGACGGGTTTTCTAATATAAGCGTAACGCTTCTTCTCTATACTTGTATGTCTTAGGCAATAAGCTTAATATGTTTATCTCGTCTTCAGAGAACTTTAAACGGCCTTGGAAGTTTTTATTAGTGTCGGGAATGCCTGCCATTTAGAGCCCTGGGTTTACCTCGGAATAAATTCGGAATAAAAAAGGTGATATTGTGGGAACGAGTTGACTACCTATATGTACATAATACTTCGGACGCTATAAGACATTGAGTGTGGCCAAGCTACCTCATAGACGTTCGCCATTCTCTATATGTACCTACCTTAGGTACCTATACTTCCACGAAGCACTCTCCCTGCTCCGGAGGCTATAATAGGAAATTATTAGTTGTAATTTAAGATATACGGACACTCCGTGTCTTATGCTTTGGCGAGCTGCCAGTATACACGGCACCGTCCCTTCGGGACTAAGCGACACTGTAAGCGAAGTGCAGAAGCCCCGCAGCCGAGAGCAGGACGCAGACAAGCACACGGCCAGAAAGACTAGATACTTCCACTTCATACAATACACGAATTACGCTCGTCGTCGACGGGCGCGCAGACACCTAAGGTAAGTACGCATGTATCGACGCACGGTAAGGGGGGCACCTCAGTTGCTCTGGCTAATATCTCGCACCCCTCCCAAGTCAAAAATTATCGTGGCACTTCAATTTTATTACCCGCCCATCTGCCTATTCATCCATCCCCGTCTTGTCTTGTTCGACCTATGTACCTAGTCTTCTGTTTTCGCCTTACCCCTCTCCACCCCACTGCGACGCTCTGTCGTCTTCTTGCCCCACAACCCAAGACTTTCTCGGTGTCCCTGCAAAAAGTAAGACTGCCGGACGGATCGTGCCCTTAAATTTCACGGGAGCCAGAGTATGGTGCGATCTCGGTCCCTTATCCTCACATCGGCCCCAAACTGAAAGGGGACGATGCAAGAGAATAAGCTCGCTCGTTCTTGATCGTTATATTATGTACCTTGTATATTATGTACCTTATAATGCATATAGATTCCGAGTTAATGTAAGACTTTTACGCTCGGTACAGAGGGTAGACCATAATACCCAGGTTCCTAAGTCTCCGGAGCCATTGACTGGTCAATGCTTCGACTCTGGGCGCTGGGGAAGCTGAATCTCGCACTCGCACTCGTCTTGACCCGATGTCCGATATCCTCCGTCTGGACGTGCGCTCAGGCGAAGATGACGCGCTTACATACAACGTATGTACCTCGTACAGTAGCATCACCACCAGAAGACCATATCTACGCCCGCCCACTCGGTTTTGCGACAGGGAGCACAAAGGACGGAATACGCAATATACACCTTGCTGTGGGGTGTCCATAAGGGGGCTGAATCTGTAAGAAGTATCTGTGTCAGCAAAAAGACAAGACAGCCTCGGAGCAACCTGGGACAACCACCGTACCCAGCTAAGTAATTTACAGGTGATTTATTCGAGAGCAATGGACCAGACTAGCAAAGGAGACTCGACCAAGGGAATAGAATGAACCAACCGGCTGACCATAAGACGGCAATGGACGAGTTGGCAGTCCGTTGGATAATTACCCCACAACCCGTCTTCGGCATTCTCCATCGCTCCATCGTCTGGCATCGTCTGATGACCCCCCAGTGATTTCGCTCTCCCGTGGATGCGATGTACGGTACCACATTTTACCCACCTAGCATCTCCGCAAATGGATGCCACACCAACGACTAATCCCTGGCCGTGTACCGCTTCGGGCATTGGACAGAAACCGTGGTAGGAGTGGAGTCCCAGCCCAAACAAGATGACCAACAGTCAGGGGCCCGTCCGTATTGACTTGTTCAATGTGTACTGACTGTACTTACGTACTTTGCATGAGAAGGAGCGACGTACATACGGTACGTTGTACGAAGAACTACTTTTACAAGTACAACGTACTTACTCTTATTACCAGTACTCACCCAATCCACCCATAACGCACCTCTGGTTATGCCAGCCTTAATTACCTGTACCGTTACAGCACGTCCTTCGTAAGTACTTCGTACGAAGCTCCCGTGTGCCGGGATCGCTTGCACGGTCGTCGTCGTAGGCTTTGCTGGGGCTAGAAGGGAAGGAGGGGGGGGGGGGGGTTTATTACCCGACTTCAACGACGGTTGACATCCCTGTTCCTGTTGGTGTGGGCCTCCGTTCTCCACCATTGCTGTGCCAATCCCCTTTACGCGTCCACTTTCCTCCTCTCATTGAACAGCAGCATCCAGCACCAAAACTGTCGACCGTTGACCCTCTATTCTGACCCACTCCCCTCCGCGGTTTTTCTGCACCAAGACAAGATCTGGGGGGGGGCGGAGGGGGTGTGGAGGGGATTATGAAGTGAAGGCCTGGGGTATCCGCGCCTTCGTTGTGGAGGGAAGGGGGGTGTACGTTGTAGCTTCCTAGTCCGTAGCGCATTATTTTTTCCCACACGTCCCCTGTCCCCTGGTCGAGTCCGTTCGAGTCGAGTCGAGTCCCGAGTCCCTTTCATTCAAGTGTGGAGGCAAGACTCACTCGTGGATCCCACCCGCGATTTCCACATTTTCACCTCCGCATCACTTTCCCAATTGTGAGAATTTCCCCTTCTTCCTGTTCCTGTCTTTCCCTCCCACACCACAAGAACAAGACCTTCTCCACCGACCTGCACCTGTCGAGTTTGATACCTACTTCGTACTTCGTACTTCGTCTCCGTACTTCGCACTTTACACAGCTTCAACCGCTTCGGCTACCGGCTTCCTCTTTTTTCCCTCCAAGACCACACGATCCTCCTCCCGCCGCATTTCTCCGCCTCTAACCCACTCAAACCCCCTCCTCTCCTCCCTCTCGTTGCTTCTTCCTATCAGGGCCCGCTTCTCAAAGCACCTCAACTGCGGTGTCATGCTTTTTCATTTTCAATAGGTAGTCGGTCACGAACGCTATTTCCCCCCACCTGCGATCTTGTCGGCCGTGGCTCCTTTGTGGCAGAAGCAGCAACATCGGAACGCCGCGCTATAATTCAACAAACACCGCCCTTCTTCCCCCTTCGCCAGCTCTGTCACGGAGCGCACCAACCGCCCACAACGTCCGCCCCAAAGCGTCTCCGTCTCGACTCTCGGACAATGTCCCCGTCGTCGACGGGTGACTCGCCCCGATCCGCTACTGCGGCGGCCGCTCGCCCTTTCCCAGTGCCCTCGAGTCATACTTTTAACCCGGAAGTTCCTCCCCCTTCCCTCACCTCAGTCACCAACGGCACTCACCCGCTCAAGTCGCCTTCGGCCACGCTCAAGGTTCAGAGGACGCAGAGTTTTAGCAGGGATGGTATTCTCGGAGCTGCACAGAAGGCCCGGAACATGTCGCAGTCATCCGATCCTCGCGCTGGTTCGGAAACGGCCAATGGTCTGAACAAGACGCCCAGTGATGAAGGCTCTAATCCGCTCAAGAGGAGGAACACTGACATTGGCGTTGATTATCCGCGCAGGAGAGCCACCATTGCCGTACGTCGCCCTGTGGCTCCCACGTTCAGCCTTCCTTTTTATTTCTCTTTCTCTTTTCTCAATTTTTTTTTTCTTAAAAAAAGATATATTCTGCGTTCCCGAGACTGACCTCATTTCCCCCCGTCTATCCAGTGCGAAGTTTGCCGGTCACGCAAGTCCCGTTGCGATGGAACCAAGCCCAAGTGCAAGCTCTGTACCGAGCTGGGTGCCGAGTGCCTTTACCGAGAACCGGGAATCAAACTGGACGCTGGTGACAAACTGATTCTAGAACGTCTGAACCGCATCGAGAACCTGCTGCAGATGAATATGGTCGCCGGTCAGTCTGGCGGCGGTATGCAGATGAACCATGAGTCCCCTTCGATGAGCAACGGCTCCGGCCTCAACGACAACATGATTGGCGTCGCCGGTACCACTAATTTTACCTCCATTATTCCCAGCGGCGGCTTGGGTACCTGGCACAACCCCACGAACATCTCGACCATGCCCAAGATTCACACCAACGCGGCTCTGCACCTTTTGCAGTGGCCGCTCATCCGCGATCTCGTCTCTCGCCCGTATGATCCGCAGATCCTGCTCCAGCTTGAGATGGCCCGTGAGCCGCTGCACTCGTTGACCAAAACGCCGTGCGTCGATCTCTCCAACACCACCGCCTATATCGAAGCCTACTTCGACCGCGTGAACGTTTGGTACGCCTGCGTCAACCCTTACACGTGGAGGAGCCACTATCGGACCGCTCTATCCAACGGCTTCAGGGAAGGCGCCGAGAGTTGCATCGTTTTGCTCGTTTTGGCGCTGGGCCAGGCGAGCTTGCGAGGTAGCATTTCGCGTATCGTGCCGGGAGAAGACCCGCCCGGGCTGCAGTATTTCACCGCCGCCTGGGCATTGCTCCCTGGCATGATGACGTCCAACAACGTCTTGGCGGCGCAGTGCCATCTCCTTGCGTCAGCTTATCTGTTTTACTTGGTCCGGCCACTCGAGGCGTGGAACCTGCTCTGCACGACGAGCACCAAACTGCAGCTCCTCTTGATGTCTCCCAACAGGGTGCCGCCCAATCAGAGAGAATTGACGGAGCGCATCTACTGGAACGCCCTCCTATTCGAGAGCGATCTGCTCGCCGAGTTGGACCTACCGCATTCCGGAGTCGTCCAGTTCGAGGAGAATGTCGGTCTCCCCGGTGGTTTCGAAGGAGAAGAGTCTGAGGCTATCGGACGCGACGATCTCTGGTATTTCCTGGCCGAGATCGCTCTCCGGCGGCTGCTGAACCGGGTCAGCCAGCTTATTTATTCCAAGGACTCGATGGCTTCGACCACCAGTTTGGAGCCTGTAGTGGCCGAACTCGACTTCCAGCTGACCCAGTGGTACGAGAGCTTGCCGATACCCCTGCAGTTCCCGTTTACCCGCACGGCCCTGCCGGATCCCGTGCAGACCGTGCTCAGGCTGCGGTTTTTTGCATGCCGCACGATTATCTACCGGCCGTACATCCTGGCCGTCCTAGACAATGAACAGGCCATCCTCGACCCGGCTGTCCGGGATAGTTGTCACAAATGCTTGGAGGCATCTATCCGACAGCTGGAGCATATAAACGCACAGTATGTTCTTTCTACTTATTGCCCCCTTCCTCTGCTGCGTTATCGACTCTTTCCCGATAACCGACTAACCTCCGTCCGCAGCCACGCCGGGCATATGCCGTATCTTTGGCAGGGCGCCTTGTCGATTGTGTCCCAGGCACTCCTGGTCATGGGAGCGACCATGTCGCCCTCCCTTTGCAGCATCCTCCTCAACCTCTGCGGAAGCCGCGAGACGATCGACCAGATCATCAATGACGTCGTCATGGAAGTCGAGCGCTACGCCATCTTGGCTCCCAGCCTAAGCTTGGCGGCCGAAATTATCAAGGAGGCCGAAGTGAGGAGGCGGGCGTTTCTCAGCGGGTGATGGGAAGGACGAACCGTCCCGGAATCACCCGATTTAAGCGACTTGCATTCTCCCCGCAGCCCAGCCAGCCAGCCAGCCCTTTACCTCGCTGCCGCCGAATGCCGCAGAATACCGTTTTGAATGTTCTGCAACACGTCAACGGGAAACAAATGATGCATCTGCATCGTGACAGGGATGCGGGGAACTGCATTTCCAGATGTTTGGACCAACGCTGGCGTGACGGGCCTCGGGAGGACGAAGCAATGCCCAGTCCCTTTGACAGTGCGTGTACTGTCTCAATTTCGCCGGGGTCAGCATTTCAATACGTTTTCTCTTTTATTTTATTTTTCTGTCGCCTTCCGCGATACGACAGTAAGCAAAATGGGACTTTCGACGTCTCCCCCCTCACGCCACTGCGAAAATCACACAACGGCTTCGCCCACTCCGGCTGCGACGGTTACAGAACCACCCTTGATTTGTGCCGCAAATCTACGTCCGACACCACCGACGACGATCCGAGCCATAACAGGAAGCGATGTGCGAAAAGTCCCCTGAAAAAAGACGGGCAACGATTTGCACGAATGCCTGATCCCACCTTGTGCGCATTCATTTGGTTTAGCGCGCGATGGACCAGGAAAAAAAAGAAGAAAGTTGTCCATCCCATCGTGGAGATGACTGACCACATGGAAAAGGGCTGAGCAGTGTGGTTGCACTGCGCACTTTAATGGAAGCTGGGACAGGGTTCAAGTCGCGGCATTCGGGCCGATAGTCCGCTTCCTGCCACAGAACGAAACGGACAGTACGGAGTAGCAGCCCCTCGGACGAGAACGAGAGAACTACGCCCGAAAGAGGGAGTGGGTGGGCTGCGTTAGTGGAAGGAAGAGAATTACAATTACCCCAATGCATTCGGAGTGGTCACCTCGACGAGGAGACGAAAATGACGATCCGGACAAGGGGGGGTTTCTCGCTCATTTCCGTTCGATTTTATTTTTCATGTTTTTTTCCCTTTTTCTCGGACAAAGTACGGGAAAGCATGCGTTACCACCCGCATTTTTTGCACATATACCCCAGTTGGCAAAGATCAGCAATCAACGGATTTTTTTATATTTTTTTTTTCTGGTTTTCTTCTTCCTCGCGATGTACGAATAAATGGGATGGGCTGTACGAAGAGGGCGGATTGGAGGGCGGATTGGATGGGCTGGTGGTATCGCGGAGGGATGGACGCGGTTACCGCTCCGCACACCCTAATGACAAAACTGACGACTCGGTGGTGTTTTTTGTCAATTGGGAGGGAAAATGTCTTGACTTTTTCATTTTTCCCCTTGCTTTCTTAATTTCTTATTCGGGGGTTCTTTTCTTCTTCTTTTTTTTTTTTTCTTTTTGGCTTCAAACACGGGACCATGTTGGGTATGTGTAGCTTTAATTTCATGCGTATATTGGGGAGGGGGGTGGAATTCTGAGTGAAATGGCGAAACGGCGGCCGGCTGGCTCTTGGTCCTGTACCGGTCTTCAGGGAAGACTGGGCGAGAGAAGAGCGCTGTTGGTAATAGGTCTAAGCATGATGAGAAACTGTGCTTCTATACACCGCACTTCCAACCTTTGATTGACTGTGATGGGGGGTGTGGCCAAGCAATATGCATCCGAGTTTACCAAAGTGAGTTTCCGTTTGAAGTGAGGGCATATTCTACTAGCGTACCAAATATCGTGGGTCTTCCAGTAATGCTAGGTAAGCGAAGGCGAAGCATGTCTGCGATCCACGGACAGCGTCGATCGACAGGCAAAGAGAGCCGGTCGACGCTGAGGGACAGGACAGCTTTGGAAGCGAAGCCGTAGTCGTAGTATGGGGCGGCCCGAACTCTCGTTACCGTAGACTTGGGTGCTTGGTTGGGATGATACGGAGGAGGGGAGTGGAGGTTGAGGAGATGAGAGGGGGCGCAGCAGTTCCCCGGAATATGCGCGACGTACATACATACGAAGGGCAGCAGCGGTTCGCAGTCATCCTGAGATCCCGTCTTGTCTTCTACGTTGTGCGTCGTACGTTGTACATGTCATGTCGGTATGTAGGCGTAAGGAACGGTATTTCCTCGGACGTTGGGAGCCACGGATCTCTCGAGTCCGTATTTGCTTTTTTTTTCTTCTTTTTTTTTATGCCCTTGTCACCTGTTTTGGCTCTTCCGTCTCGCTAGAGCCTGTCCGTCCTGCCATGTCATCCGGCACTTGACGGGTGGTCTGGGATTCCCCTTGATGAAACGGTGGGATCGCGTACGACGATGTAATTCATAGCGCTGTGGATGGGAAAGGGAAAGCGAGGAGGTGCTGTAATTAACTCGGTGCTCTGGTACTCGCGTAGAAATAGAAAGACGACACGATAAGATGCAACCCTGGGGACCAGCGGATCCCGTCTCGGCGTAATCGGGGCCCCTCCCTCCCCCCCTCCCCCCTCCCCCCTTCCCCGCTGTGGTTGAGTTCCGAGGGGTTTCCGCGTTTCAAAGGCTGTGGTGGTCGTGGTCCTCCGTTCTTAATTTTGGCTAACTTGGCTGGGCGGGACGGGTGGGATTTCACTGAGAGGGGAAGCGAGTGCAGAGGTACGGGGTACGGAGTAGTCGACGTGGGGCGGCTTGAAATCGGGAGATCTGCGGGTTTGGTGTGTCTTTCGGTGTACAACGTATACCTTAATGTAATATCAACCTACCTTATGTAAGGTATGTATAAGGGAGGAAGTCGGGCCAAGGAGATGGGGGGGAGGAGGGGGCCGGTACTTGGGGGTTTGGGATTGATGTGTTTTTGAGTCAGTTTAACACGTTGTGAGACTTTCGTCGTTGATTTGCCTGTTCCTGACAATGACCAGGGGTGGGGTTTAAGGTTGGGTGGCCACAAGTTGAACCTAGTTGAATGAGTTGGTGGTTGTGGTTTTGTGGTGACGATGTTATTAAGATCCGGGTTAACTACCTACCGTACCTAGACGGCATCATGTCCCCCCATATTCTGCTTGTTATGTCGAGAAGAGAGGGGAGAAGTTGAGATGGAGATGGTCTGTTGTACAAAGTGATACCTACCTTTACCTACCTTAGGTATATATAGAATCGGACATGGAAATCAGGATGTAGAACGGTTAGGTACTAAAGACAGAAGAAATGGTAGATCACCGTCCAGACGTATAGTATATAATAAGCTCGACTCCGTAACCCTCTAACCAGTGACCAGTGATCGGTTCTGTGACTTTCGTCCTAGGACCTATCTGGTGATTCATCGGTGCCTAAAGGTAGGTACCTACCGTACGTACCTTAGGTAGGTAGGTGGACTTGCCATTACCTTATATAAGGTACCTAGGTATCAGCTGTTAGCCGTTAGCAGAGGACAAACCTCTAGCCGCTTCCTAGCTACGGCAAACTACCTTAATCTGGCAGCTAAGCGGACCGATGACGGGTACTCTTTTAGTTAGGTACTGGGTAGTGGTTCTGTAGCCGTGAGGGAACGGCTCCTGCCTCTCGCTTTAGTCGTTTCGATGGCTATTACGGGTACTAGGCAATCGTCTATTTACTTAAGACTTGTATGTTTCTCTTTATGTAAATTCTTTTTTTGTTTATTTATTTATTTCCTGGTCACATTCATTGGCTCCCTGCCACCCCCGCGTCGGAAGCAATGATAATCCGCCTGCCTACTGCACGGTGCACTGCAGCTGGTCATGTCTTGAGGAACCAACGAAGTTCGTTCGTTCGTCGTTCGCTTCCATCCGCGTTGCGAATCCCACTCTTCCCAGTTTCTCCCAGTCACACGAGAGGAGTCGCCCAAAAAGGAAGACTTGCTCCCCCGCCTCCCTCCCACCAACCCCCCGCGGACGACTGACCGACTGACGATTTACGGAACCAATAATCTGGGCACACGCCCCCATTTGTTGTTGGACGACCTGCGGGATCCGTGGTCGATTCCTGTCGATTCCCGTCCACCTCAGCTTTTTTTCATCGCGTCCATCGCGTGTCTCTACCGACACAAAGCTGCGGCAGCTACCCCGTGAGCTGTACCCAGCGGCTTGGTGTTGGCCGCTTGTGATTGTGGTCAACGCAAAGCAAACAGGGGGGCGGGGGCTGCCGCTGTCCCTTTCCTTGCTTGATGGTTGATAGCCATCCCTCTTCACTCTTCAAAGTAAGAAAAGCTCCCCGCGAAAAACTAGCACCAAAACAAAAAAAGGGAGACGAAACGGGTTAGAAAAGTAGTCGTTGTCCCTAGTCTTGGCCCTTTCTTCTCACACCGGCTACGGCTGATGCCCAACTTCCCAACTTCTTGCACTCTGTAGGCTGCATGGTTTTGCTGCCAGCTCACTTGGCCCCAATTTCCTCCCTACAACGTACGTGGTTACTGGGTTTACTGACGATACGAAATTCCAGGGCGTCACGAACTAGCCTATCTGTGGTGGATTCCCCCCCTAGCTTATGCATCATACCCTTGACTTGACGCCCAATCGCCTCCAACCCGCATGCATTGAGTCTCTCCAGTCACGGGCTTCCAGCTGTTCGACGCTGGCCCCCCTTGCCCCCCCCCTGCCCCTCCCCCCCTCTCCTAAGCCAATTCCTCCTTCCCCCCCGCCGACGAGGCTCCTTTAAGCCCAATGGCCTATTTCGACGTGGAAGAAGACGTCTTTGGTCGACGGGGACCACATGGCCGACATGGGCGAAGGAGACACAGACACCCCTCCAGCGACTCCCCGCTGGCAGCCCGACATCATTGGTTCGCCCGTGGTGAGCCGCCCACCCTCGATTCGCCGCTGCCTTACCGAACCCCGAGGAGGAATATACTACGACAACAACCACAACAACAACCGCAGCCCGAAGACTGGTCCCCTTTCTCGTTACGCCCAAGTCGAACCTCTCGGTCCGACAGCGCACCTGCGCCTGCGCCAGTCGATATGATGCCACTCCTGACGAGGTCATCCACGGCGGCGCACAGGAGAGCGAGGGATTCTTACGGCTACCCCCCTCACGACGGACACGGACACGGACACATACACGGACACATACACGGACACATACACGGACGCGGTCACGGTCACGGTCACGAAGAGTCGCCCTCGCCCTCACCCGCCAGCTGGAGGAGCTCCAGGCGGAACGTCAGCCCACCGTCCCCCGCCCGTCACTGGCGCTCGACCCCGGAATCGAGGCCTTCGTCTCGCACCTCGTTTACCGACGCGTCGGATAAGGACTCGAGCGACGACACCGTCTCTACCCAGGAGGCCAGGAGGCCCAGCCGGACCCCAGAGAGGCCCCAGCAGAGGGGACAGCAGAGGGAACCTCAGAGAACCCAACAGAGGCCACAACAGAGGAGGACCCCACAAACGTCGCAACAAAATCCCCAGCAGAGGACCCAGCAGAGGACCCAGCAAAGGTCCCAACCACCGCCCTATCGGCGTCCACAGCTCGTGGTCGAGAAGGATGAAACCGATTCCGACTCTGACGATGACTTTGACGATTCCGATTCGGAAGATGCAGGAGGAGCGGCGGCGGCCGCAGCAGCAGCAGCAGCAGCAGCCGAAGAGAGACGAAGGCACCGACATCGACGCGGAGAACCTATAATATGCGAGATCGAGCACGCTGACGACGACGACGACGACGAAGAAGACCACGACTCTTTTTGGCCACCAGCGCCTCGCCGTCTCCTCAACCACCATCACAGATCAAACCCCAGTTCCCACCGATCCCCGATCCGCCGCAAAACCGCGCCGGACTTGTCACGGCAGTCGTCGCGGAAATCCATGGACAATATTCATATCATCACCACGGCCCGCCGCGATAATCCTCGTCATAGTCATAGCACGTTTGAGCGTTCAAGGACGCCTCACCGCTCCCGACAAAGGTTCGTTTAAACAAAAGAAGAAGGAAAAAGAGAAAAGGAGAACGTTTCTAACAAATTCCTATAGTAGTCTACCACCTCCCAGAGTGCGGCCTGCTCCGGTCGTTTTCGTCCCATCAGGACCCCCTTCGCGACATCCATCCATGCCTCCTTCGCGACATCCATCGAGACCCCCTTCCCGACATCCGTCCAGACCCCCTTCCCGACATCCGTCCAGACCTCCTTCGCTCCATCAATCGAGACCTCCTTCGCGACATCCGTCCAGGCCTCCCTCTCTCCATCAATCCGTTACGTCCGATTCGCAGCTGACCTCACCGAGCGCCTCTTCGGTCAGGCGCGAGTCCGCACGCGGCCCCTTCTTCGGCACGAACAGGAAGTCCCAGACCAAGATCACGGAGCCGTCAGCGAAACAGTCGCAATGCCTGATATGCATGGACGAGTTCCCCTCGGGCAAGACGGCGAAGCTCAAGTGCGGCCACCGGATGTGCAGGCCGTGCCTCAGGACGAGCTTCAAGCTGTCGGTCAAGGACCCGCAGCAGATGCCGCCCAAGTGCTGTGCGCAACACATCCCGCTGAAGCACGTGGACGGCCTGTTCTCGAACGAGTTCAAGCGCACGTGGAACAAGAAGTTTGCCGAGTTCTCGACGCGGAACCGGGTGTACTGCCCGTCGAAGCGGTGCGGCGAGTGGATCAAGCCGGAGGACATGCACCGCGAGGAGGGCGGGCGCAAGTACGGCAAGTGCGGGCGGTGCAAGACGAAAGTCTGCTGCGCGTGCCACGGCAAGTGGCACGCGTCGCGGGAGTGTCCCCGAGACGAGGAGACGAATCGGTTCTTGGAGCAGGCGAAAGAGGCGGGGTGGCAGCGATGCCATAAATGCAAGGCTATGGTGGAGTTGAAGGAGGGGTGTTATCATATGACCTGGTACGTTGGCGGCGTTGCCATTTCTTTTGCCCCCTTTTGGCCCTTTTTTGCCCCCTCCCCTTTTTTTTTCGTTCTAACTCTTGCCAAAACGATAGTCTATGCGGAGCCCAGTTTTGCATGATTTGCGGGTCAAAGTGGAAGACGTGCGACTGTCCCTGGTTCAACCACGACGACCTGCCGGAAGATAACCCTTTCGAGCCCATGCAGATGCCTATGCGACTGGACCGGGACAGGCTGGACAGGCTCAACACGCAAATGCATCCTCCCAGGGGCCTGCATCGGAGCCAGACTGACTTTGGCACCATCACGCCCAATGCGGTACGACGAAGGCCTACGAATTATGAGGAGGAGATGCGGTTGCGTAGACGGCAAGAGAGGCAGGGTGGGCAGCATATGGCGCGGCGGATGCACAGGGAGGAGGAGGAGGAGGAGGAGGAGGATGATGATGATGATGAGTACGATGACGATGACGACGACGACGACGAGGACGACGATGATGATTATGGGCATTACCACAACGGCATGGGAGATGCTGCCGGTATGGGTAAAATGGGCAAAATGGGCCACATGGGCCACATGGGCCACATGGGCCACATGGGCCAGATGGGGAATAAAATGGGCAAAATGCCTTCAGCAGCAGGGCCCGTGCCGACGAACGAGGACTATTGGCGGGGGCCGCCACCGGGCATGGGCATGCATGTACCGACGCCCCCGTCGCCACCGGCGCCGCCTACGGCAGCGGGGGGCGGCGACTACCTGGCGGACGTCAACCGCGCAAGGGGGGTGCGGCACGACCCGATGGAGCAGCGGCTGGCTGACCGGCTATCGGAATTCCGCACGAGCCCCGGCGGGCGGGCGAGCATGGGGATGATGGGCCACCAGGGGGCGGCGCACGGCGGACCGGCGATGCCCATGGTACCGCCTCCGGGTGCGGGACCGGTACCAGGCGCGGGGCCGAGTTCGATGCCGATGTCGATGCCGATGTCGATGCCCGGGTGGATGGGACCACCGTCGATTATGGAGGAAGGGCCGATGTATAGTGGCGGGCCGGGTAGTCCGATGGGGGGCATGCGACATGCGCCGCCACCGTCGCCGTCGATGCATGGGGCTCCCACGATCGTTCCTGGGATGATGTCCATGCCTGGGATGATGGCCGGGATGGCGCCGGGGATGGCGCCGGGGATGATGATGCCTGGGATGATGATGGGCGGCGGCGGCGGCGGCACGGGAGCGCCCAGCATGATCTCCAGCCCGGGCCCGCACGAGTACCACCATGACAATCGCGGTTTCCGGGACTACTACGAGCAGCAGGAGTATTTCCGCGAGACGGCGTCGTTGGGGACGCCGAGGCGGCGGAGGCGGCATAGCGAGCCCAAGTCGTCGACGCTGGCGGGGCTGACGGGGCCGGGGCGGGGGATGAACCGGGTTTTCGAGTGGAGGAACCATGTTGAGCCGGGGGTTCCTGAGGGTGACGAGCTGCGGGTTGGTTGAGGAAGGCTTTTGGTTCCCCATTTATGACGATGATTTATTATGATGATGATGGGCGATTTGGTTGGTCTTTTTTTTATTTTTCTTCTTCCTTTCTCCCCCAGCTCTTCGTCATCTTTTTTTTTTTTTTTTTTTTTTTACTACCCTCTCTTCGTTTATTTACTCCTTTATTACCTTTTTTTATTCATTCTTTTTTTCTCTTTGCATAAAGCTTCCTGCTTTTCCCCTTGAGGTTGGAGAAACAGGGGCGACCCGCGGTCACTCGTTATTTTCTGTACCAACAACAGACGGCAGATAATTACTAGCAGATGGGATTATCATAAGAGTAAGGGCATGGGTTACGGAGTTGGTTAGTTGGTAAGTTGGTTAGTTGGGACTGGCTGCTATCAATAATCACAGTTACCTCATTATTAAGACGGGCATCCGTAGTTGAATGGTGTATGATTTCCGTCACGTGTAGTGAACCCGCGCTGGCCCGAAGTTGTAAGGATGGTGCAGGACTAGTAGCATAAACGGTGCGATCAAGATATGGTGTAAACTGTAGATGTATAGGAGAACCCTCTAACTAGCTATCTAGAACGTATGCTATCCCGATATGGGTGAGGGTGTATCGCTATAGTGTGGCTGGTGGTCACGTGACTACGTCGGTGTGGCTCTCGCTATATATAGGCCCCCCGAAATATAATAATATCCTCGTTATAAAGAAAGCTACCCTATATCACGTGTTCTCTTAGTTCCCGAATATCCTATTTCCCGGTTATATAACGTAAAGCTATTATAAATTATAAAGTAATTAAGTGTATATAGTGATAGTTATATACTACAGCGTTTAAGATTAATCGGTTATATACTACGGTTACGCTTAATAATTTAACTAGTATCGATATCCGTTTTACCCTAAACGGTTTAGCGGAGCTATCGAATTTTATCGTTAAGCGCTACGATAGCCTACGTGATTTAACGTTATTAATCCTTAGTGGCGTTTATATATTAGCGGTTATTAGCCTCTAGTTAGCTTATTAGCTATTAGTGATTAGCTTATAGACGGTTCATTAGTTCCTAATAGTTATTCTGGATATATACGAGGAGGTTACTATTATTATTATCTAGTTTCTGATTAGTAATATATCTATTATAGATTATATAAAGGGAATCTTCCTGGTATCGGCCTATTATACCCTAGGTAGTATAGGCTAGATCTACGATTTTCTCGTTATATTCACGGTATTAGGTCTAGGTGAGTTATACTAATTATATATGCTATATATGTATACCTTAGAGGACCTGTTTCTCGCCCTTAGTAATATACTTATAGATTTATTTACCGACTTTATTAATATTCTAGGTATTATTAAGATATAACGTGCGGTTTTTATATACTATATATCGGTTAAGTTACTTAGTGTAGGCTACGTGGAGTAACTAGGTATCTATCTATATAAATACTTCCGTGGATATTATAGTATTAGTGTATTCGTGTTACGTGGTATTATCGGTAGTTACGGTTCCGTTATCAGTTATTATAGACCGGTTAGCCTATTATATATCCTGCTCGGCATTATTTTAGTCGGTTCTCTGCCTAGCCTTATTAGATATAGTAAAGACTATATCGAAAGTGATATAGGATATAGGGGGATTATTGCTATAAAGCTAACGAGCAAGGTGTCGAGTAATATATTCTATAACGATAATATAGCGGGGATTAAATCTTTCCTAAGGGGGAATCTTAAGTAGGCGTGGTACGGTATTAATCACGGCCTAAATAATATCGCTAGGTATATAGAGTCGCTAGCTATTAAGGACGGAAGTTAAATACGTGACTCTAGGTATAAGCGTGACTACGTATCCGCTAGCCTAAGCACGAGTAAGTATAAGTTATCCGGGGTAAGGGAATAAAGTAGCTAGCTAAATACCGCTATTTATTACGGTGGTGTAGGCCTAGAGCAGCCTTTCTTTCGCGGCCTAACGGCCCTCGCGGACCTAGTCCTCGCTAATACCCTAAACCTGTATAAGTGCCGATCGGTATATATTAATATCCTCCTTAAAGTGGTTATACATTTCTTTACACTCGCCCTCTAATAGGAGAACTAGGTATATACCTATAGAATTACGGTTATATAGGGGACCTAGCGTATATAGGATACTATACTGGATCGACTAACCCGGATTATTTATATTCATAATGCTCCGTGGATTCTGATTAAAATTATAGTAGAGATATAGATAATAGACTAGGTAAGCTATTTACGTAATATCTATAAATAGGTAATAGGATACCTCATTACTAGGCGACGATTAACTATTAAAGGGTGGTTAGAGTTAGGAAGAAATAAATAGGGAATAGTATATATAAAAGTTTCTAGTAATAGAATAAGATTCTAGTTTTATATAGTTAAAAATAGAGAGAATATATAGGAAGCCAGGGTAGGTGTAATATCGTAGAAGTCATGATAGGTGGGCCGCCGTTACGTGCCTTCCCTATCGTTATTAATATTATTTAAGTAGTTATTAGGGGAGCTTTTCGACGCTTAATAACTATATAGCGTTAGGCTACTTAAGGATTATATTTCGAGTAACCTATTAGTTATGCTCTAGTAGGAGGTTCTTAAACCGGATTAAATACTACCGTCTATCCTGATATTTATTATCGATTATAATAATCCTATTAATAGGAAGCTCTTCGGCGATAAGTGGCTGGATAGGGGGTAGTGTCCGCCCGTATATATTTATTTATGCTGGTTCGAGATAGTCTACCGATATAACGTTATAGATCTTCCACGTCTATAGCAGATTAAGCTTATATACTAAACGTCCGATACGTTTGAGAATTCTAAATAGACCGGCGTATTATTAGCCGAGCTTCGTTATTATAATATAAGATAAGGGGATAGAATATCCCTTATATAGTCGGAGGTATACTTTAGAACCCTTATTAAAGAATTTCGCTATATAACGGCGGTCGTAATATCGTTTTATCGATATTACGGCTTCTATAATCGTATCGGCTGCTTCTATTCTTATTATCGGAGGCGTATTAGGATAGCCGACTATAGTAGATATAATATTATTCGGTGTAAATCCCTTAATAATCTTTATTAGGCTATACTTAGTAGTTACTGACCTGGTTATATTATACTCGAACTATAGGCGGGGAATAGCTTTTTCCTATCGTTCTGGACGTTATAATAAGTGGATATACCCGCGGAGCGCCGATTCGATAATCTATATAATGCGTTCGGTTTAGCTATCTATTTATAGGTGGTATGCTATAGTATATAGTAGCGTGGTCCTAAGCCGTTATTAGATCCTTTTTTAGACCTATACGAGGAATTTAGGATCCTGATCCGAGAGAATAAATTTAGAGAGACCCTAATTAGCGTTAAATAAGTTATTAATAAGCTTATCTGCTTAGTCTTCGGCACTATAATTCTTAGAGCCTAGTATAACTTTTAGCTCTTTAGAGAACTTATCCACTATGGCTATAGCCGTATTATATCCTTTATCCGATAATAGTAGTGCGAGAATAAAGTTAATTAATATTATATAGTAAGGGTAAGGTGGGGGAATAATAGGTTATAGACTACTATAGGGTTTATAATATAGTTTCTAGTGTGTTTTGTATATCGGGTATATAGCTAGATACTCTCTGAATTCCTTATATCCCCTATAGATATAGAATTAATTTAGGAATTAGCTTAACTTAGCGTATCCTAAGTGATTGCCGTTATAAATAGACTTAAATATCTAAGCCTAATAGGTTCAGGGTATATAGAGTCGGGGTAAGCTATCTGATAGGTGCTAAATAAATATATCCGGGCGGACTTCGAATAGGATTCTAGCTCTATTTATATCCTATTCGTTATTATTATAAATTATCTATATAGTGGTTCTCTAGAATAGATCTTTACTATATCCCGAGACGATACGTTATTTAAAGGCGGGGTTTATTTCGAGTAGTGTGGTTATAGGTTAGGATATCTAAAGTAGTAATTTATCGATTACGTTTTATAGGTGTTTCTCCTTATCAAGAAGGAAATATAGGTCTACCCCGAAGGGATAAGGACCAGAGGATGATAGGGAGTGATAGATAAGGATCGTAGTCTTATATAAGGGGAGGCCAACTATAAGTTAACTAGTGATTAATAGGAAGAGTATCTTAAAGGTAGGTAGTAGTGTAGAGGAGAGATAATCGCTAACCCCTTCCTTCTAGAATAGTCTAGCTCCCCGTCTTATATAATAAATATCCATTTATTAGTTAGCCGGTAGTCCACTACGTAGTCCACTACTATATCCTAGTACCTCCTAAGTCTTCCTTATATCCTATACCTAACAGGCTACCCCTTTCTAGAATAAGGCCTATCCTTAGGCTATAGCTAGTTACGGAGTATCCGTAGGGTGGGTAGTGATTATCGGGTAAGGCGAGTAGGTTAATAATACTATCGGTAATACGTGGGTCGGAGCTTAAAGAAAATAAAGCCATAGGTAATCCACTATTAAGTATCGGTGGAGCCAAAGGCTTAAAATATATCCTAACCTTAAACAGTGGTACTAGAGGATATTTCTAGGGGAAGAGAATAAAGAGAAAATTCCTTATAAAGTATACTATTTTAGGTATATATAAGGGCGTGGAAAGAACTATTATAGGTAGCTAACCGTTGATCAGACAATGGTTCATAGGTTTATTATAAAAAATAAGTCTATAAGGGATATATCCTTTTATAATAATAGGTATAAAATAAAAGTTTAAAGTAGCTATTTACCTACTATTAGATAGTAGTAGTATTATTAAATAGCTAATATCTCTCCGTTTATTAAACGCGTTTGTATTATTTATTCCGTGAATAGGAAAGTGTGTCACCGGTAATAAAGGCGTGCCTATCCCTTTATACGTGAATAGTAAAATAGCAGGCACGATAAGTAGGGCCTTACTATTATATAGAGGATCTTTTCGGCTACAGGCTTCTTTTCCTTTTCTTCTTCTTTTTCCCCTCTTCAGGCTCCCTAAGGAGGTTATAAGTATTCCCCCCCCTATTTATAAGAGTCTATAGGCAGCGTTATATAGCCGGGGCTAGGGCAGAAGAGGTGGCGGGTTAGAAGAGGGCTAACTGGTGGCTAACGTGTATACAGTTTTTGTTTTTAGTATATGTAAGTCTATTTTTCGTTACGAGTCTCCTATCGGTATATATAATTTAGAATTAACTTCGAAGGAGAGTAATAGCTGGATAGCGGTTAGATAGAAACTAATATAAAATAGATTAATAGAGAAGGGTTATAGTTAGGTGAATATTTACCGAGCTCTATAAGTGCCTCTAGATTTATAGTAGTCTAGATTTATAGTGGGAATATAGGTGATAGCTAATTAGCTGTAGGATAACTATACCTCCTAAGGGAAGTCGTGGTGGTGGTGCGGTAAAAACTTCTAAGAAGCCTTATCCTAAGAAGAATAGTACTATAGGCACTTAATAGGGGACTAACGGTAAAGCGTCTAATACTTAAGGTACGGATATAGAAAATAATAATACCTCGGCGCCCCTAAGTTTAGTTAGTGGAGAAACACCTAGTAGTCCGTAGTAGACTGGCTATAACGTTATTAATAGGAATAATAATAATATCGGTAATTTGAATAATAGTTCCACTACTAGAAATAATAGGACGGTCGAGTTAGGTAATAATAGACTAGTTAAGATATCCCGGGCGTATACTTTATATCCGCCCGCAGAATAGAGATATAATCCGTTTCTAGTTCCGTGCATGCGGTGTGTTAGTCGGATAATAAAGTGGCACCCTAGTAGTAGTTAAATTCCTTCGTTTAGTTATAGAGATTATAAGTAAAGTCGTCGAATAGGGGGTAATAGGTGATTAGCTACTAACTTAGTATAATAGCGGCCTCGCTTAAATATATATATTATATAGGACAGGGATTAAAGCCCTGTATAAAGGTATATCGGCTAGTCTATAGCTATTCCACTACTAACTAATTTTAGATACTATATATATAGTTAGATAAAATTATACGTCTCCGTGATATAATTAAATAATATTAATATAAGGCGGATATAAGCTTAAAGGTATATACCCGCGGGTTAGCTATTAGGTAATAATTTCTAAAAATAGAATAGAGTAAGCTATAATATTTACAGCACCTGGGTAAGCGTGTATTAAACTATAAGAAGATATAGCTATTAGGTTAGAAGCGTCCTGCTGCTAAGTTAGAAGAGGAGCGCTAAGAGTAAGTTTAGCAGTAGTTAATTATAGCTAAGCGGTAGGCTAGTAGTAGTATAGCGGTTACTAATATATTACGATAATTATTAATACTATAAGAAAAACGAAATAAGTATACCAATACCTAAGTATCTTTTGTTAGGGCACTCCGGGATAGATAAAAGTCCCTGACTACTAAAATCATTATATGTTAACTAGTAGTTAGCTTATAATAGCAGAACTAATAAATATATAGAAATTTAGGAATTAACTAAAGAAATTAAGTAATCAGGCCGTTACTAATAGTAGGACTACCGTTATTACTCTAGTATCTATACCCCCCCCCTCTTCCGATAAATAATAACTATAGCGATATTATAGATAAGGAAGATAATAAGGGTATCCCCGCTAGTGATTAATAGGTGGGTAATTCCCCTTATATTCCTGACTTATAACCTATTACTGATTAGTTATTATAAGGGTAGGTATTATAACTTCGATAATATCGTGGATTAAGGGGTGACCCTCGGTTAGTTAGAGTCGGGTTTATTGGGTTTAGACTGATAAAAAGTACCGGGTTTAGACCGGAACTAAAAAAAGTGTAGATAGCGTACGAATATCTGCTACCTAATAGAAGATTAGTGTCTGGGTTTAGACTAGAATATAAAGATCGTTACTAGGTTTAGACTAGGTAGAAGAAATATAGCCTTTAGGTTTAGATTATTAGCTAAGAGGTAAATAACTAGGACTTAGCAGTTATATATATTTTACTTTAATATAAAGTCCGTAAATAGCGGCTGGTAATAATGAAAAGACCGTAAATAGGCGAGGAGATTATTAGCTGTAAAATAATAATATAAAGGAACGTAGTTAATTTAGTGAAATAGTAATATTACTACACCACTAATAACTATAAATTAGCAGTTGCCTGATTAGAGAGGTACTCCGTAACTAAATCTTTATAGAGATATAACTTAGGTTCCTAAGTATTTTCTTCTACAGGATAACCTTCCTACTTAATAAGAAATTCGCGGTAGCGGCGCTTAGGGTTCTAGCGTATACCTAAAATCCTTTTAACCTTAAACTCATTCTCCTCTTTACCTTTAATATCTAATAGCTGCTTAGCCGGCGCTCCACGGCTATCTTAATTAAAAGGCTCGAGCAAACTAATAGAGAAAACGTTATAAATCCGGACATACTTAGGAAGGTCGACCTTATAAGCTAACCGGTGATCACCTATCACCTTAATAATCTCGAAAGGGCTAATATATTTATATAATAATTTTCGACTCGGGCGTGTAATTTTTATATTTTTAGTAGATATTAAAACCTTATTGTGTAAATAAAACTCCTTTAGTGTGTGTTTACGGTTATAATAGTTAGCTATTACCCGATTACTAAGTAATAGTTACTTATAGATTAATATATAGTTAAGAGATAGTTATTTTACTCTCTTTTCTACTAACGCAAAGGGCCGTTTAACTTATAGTATAGGAGTATAGGGGCCGCGCGGGTTATAACCTATTAGGGCCTTAGCGGGTGAATAACGAGTAGCGGAATACTATAACGTATTATATATAAATTCGGTAAGGTCTAAAAGATTAACCTAATTATCTTATTATTATATAGCGTAGGAGCGAAGGTAATACTCGAGAATTTAGTTAATACGTTCGGTTTAGCTATTAGTCTACGGGTAGTACGTA
>NW_021167083.1:1328901-1404210 GCF_003711515.1 Sodiomyces alkalinus F11 | reverse complement strand
AATTATCTTATTATTATATAGCGTAGGAGCGAAGGTAATACTCGAGAATTTAGTTAATACGTTCGGTTTAGCTATTAGTCTACGGGTAGTACGTAGTGGAAAGGCGGCGTTTAACTTATAGTAAGCCGTATAGCGTGCGCTAAAAAGCACTTATAAAAAGACTTTCACGGTCGGAGATAATACCGTCGGGTAGACTATACACTTTAAAAATATAGTGCTATAAGATAGTCACTAACCCCTTAGCTATAAGCTTACTAGAGGTAGGAATAAAAAGGGAATATTTAGTTAGTCTATAGATAACTATAAAAACAGTATCTTTCTACTTACCCCCCGGCCACTTAATAGGTGGTAGGCCGGTAATAAAATCCATTGAAATTTATTGAAATAGCTAGGTCGGAATAGGTAAAGGGGCTAATTCGCTATAAGGAGTATAAGTGCGAGATTTAGTATATTAATAAAGAGGGTAGCTAGGTACCTACTAACGAATATCCGTTAATATTCTAGGCTAATAAAAAGATTATTAAATTCGTTTTAATATCTTTATAATTCCCTAATAATCTATAATCGGGTTATTATAGTATAATTAAAGGATTATTAACTAAAGCTTAGAAGATCGAGGAATGTAGACCTTACCGCGGAATCGAATAAGACTATCGGTACCACGGGTATATAGATTAGGCTCTCGCTGATTAACTATTAACTATCTACTGGAAATAAGAAAATTATCTTCTTTTTAAGCTTAGTGAATATTATTAGGGATATTAGGTAGCTATTAGTTATCCGGTGCTCGGGCGGGGACTACTCGAAATTTAGATATAAAATTATCTAGTACCTCCTAAGTAGTAATAAGACGTTTATTAGAAGTGGGAAGATAGAGAGGATTTTATAAGAGATTATCGGCAGAGTTCTTATTACCCGGTTAGTGAATAATACGAATATTATAAGTGCCTAATTCGTTAAGCTAGCGTATATATTTACTACTAAGCTTAGGTTTATCTAATAGCGTCTAGTAATCAAGGTAGTCCGTTAGGATATTAATAGTAGAGGCGCTATAGAGTAAGTAGTAACGCTAATAGCGATACGCTTCTATAATAGCTATAAGCTCGGTATGTATCCGGAGTAGTATACTTTAATTTAGCGCCTTTAAGCTTACGTGAAAGGAAAGTAATCAGGCGCTAAACGCGGTCCTTTAGTTAACTCAGGATAGTATTAATAGTAAAATTAAAAGTATTAGGTTTAAGGCGTATTAGTAATAAGGGGTTAAAATATCGTAAAACGGATATAGAAAGAAAAGTATCCTTAAGTTATTTAAAAGTACGATAAAAATCTTCCGGTGGTTCGGCTAGTATATAGCCGCTAATCTGTAATTAGTCCGTGAATAGTCGTATAATTTTAGAGTAGTTATAAATAAAACGCCGGTAAAACCCCGTAAATCCTAAAAAGACTTAAATTTCGCGAATAGTTATAGGCTGTGGCTAATTAATAATCGTATCCACACGATCGGGGTCTATCTTAATACCCGCTAGACTATAGCGGAACCCTAGGAAGTCTACTTTATTAATTTTAAATTTATATTTTTTAGCGTTTACGTATAAGTCCTATTCGCGTAATCTACGTAGGACCTACTTAATATACCGCCAGTGCTTAGTAAGAGAACGACTATAGATAAGGATATTATCTAAATAAACGATATAAATAGTGTTAATAAGACCGGAGAGTGCTTAGTTAATATACCGTTAAAACGTAGCGGGGGTATTAGTAAGTCTAAAAGGTATAATAAGATATTCGAAGTAACTATATTTCGTGCGAAAAGCCGTTTTCTATTTATCACCTTCCTTAATTCGAAGTCGATAATAAGTATCCTTAAGGTCTAATTTACTATAGATTTTTAATTTAATTAAACGGTCGAGTATCTCGCTGATTAACGGTAGGGGAGTGTGGTCCTTCCTAGTAATCTTATTAAGGGCGTGGTAGTCGATATATAAACGTAACTTACTATTTTTCTTTAGAATAAATAAGACGGGGGCGTTAGCTAGACTATAAGAGAGTCGTATCCACTGATTACCTAAAATATTAGTAAGATATTCGCGGAGGACTTATAGCTTAGTATTAGATAAAGAGTAAATTAGTCTAAATAATAGGTATTTATTATCCTCTAGTTAAATAGTATAATCCTATTATTAGTGACTAGGAAGTAACGCTACTCGATTAATATTAATAATATCTTTAAACTCGTGATAAATAGTAGGAATATTACGTAAATAGGGAGAAATATTAGAATTAATAGTTAGATTACTAGGCTCCTCCTATTAAGTAGCCGATAATATAACTCTGCTAATCCGTGGTAAAGAAGAAAGATATTCGTTTATAGATAAAATAATAGCATAACGCGTATTACGTTTAGCCGAATAAATCTGCTTCGGTATAGAGATAAGAGAAAAATAATTAGGGGATAAAGGGTAGATCCACTCGTTAGTCCGCTAGTTAATAGTAGGGTTAACGGCGTGGAGCTAAGTACCGCCTAGAATGATTTTATGTTTTATATTTGTATTAATATTAATAATTCGAAATTCCTCTTTCTATAGTTTAGTAACCGACTAACTATCGGTCGCCTTAAAAAGTATAATAGTAGTGCCGTAAGTCCGAATCTGGATATCGGTTTTACCTAAAGTCTGAAAGAGATTCTATACTAGGCTAGCCGCTAAGCCGCTAATAGCTCCTAAAAGAGAATAGTCGATTAGACTAAATTCTATACTACTATTAAGTAAAGCTAGGATCTTAATCTATCCTTTACCCCGCTGTAGACTAAATTTAACCTTTATAGTAGAGCTAGTAATACTTAGCTATAGCGGGGATAATTCCTAATCGTTATTATTATATAACTCTATAATACGGGCAGGGATAAGGATAGTGTTAGAGCTAATAGTAGGAGGAGGTTTAGTTAGATTAACTAGTAGTCTACTATTAACTAGATAAAAAAGAACGTCTTTACGGGTAAGTATTAGTGTAATAGCCCTTCGCACGATATTTAAAATAAGTGATCTTACTAATAGGACGATGAATTAGAGGTGCGGAAATAGGCTAAGTATTCTACTATTAGGTAGTGGTAATATTAGCAGCGTTATTATAGGAACGCTTAATTCCTCGGAAGTCGTTATTACGACTATAACGTTAAGAACGATTATTATGCGACTAGTAGTTAACTACGTATTTACCACTTTTAGTAAGAACTAATTCGGCCTATCTAGCCCGTTAATCTAATTTACGATACGTTATAGGTAAGCCGCCTAGTATAATCTAAGGGCGTAAATTATCTCGTAATTTCGTAATTATAGAAGTAATACCGATAATCTCCGGTAGGGGAATAGGGAGCTCGGATTCGAGTAATCGCTACTTAGCTTTAAAATTATTATAGGATTAACGGGGACCCTGCTATAAGTCCTTATAGAATATAAATTAAACCGCCCATAAAACTCGAGTATTACTATCTAGTATCTAATCGCGGAGCTAAGCTAAAAATTCGTCCTAAGATAGCCTACCGTTAGGCTACCATCGGTCGGCTTCTAGGTTATAATCCTATCGTAAAGAGGGTACGAGGCATTATATAGTAAAAATAATACGGTTAGTATTATTATTAAGAGTAGGGTTAATAATACGAATCTGCTATATCTGCGTAATAAAAGATTTATATTAAGCCCACGAAATAGCGGGAAAATAGGGATTTAGTATATTAAGTTTCGAAAAAGCAGGGTTCTCCGAAATAGTCGGCTATAGAGTAGCGGCTATCTAGACGGGAATAAGTTAATAATTTTAAATAGATTAGTAGGGCTATAAAGCCTAACTAGATACTATAGGTATATTAGGCGGGGGTATAGCTAAATTACTAGGAGTTAGGGGTAGGGGATATAAATATATAGTCGCCTAACTAGAATCGTTAGCATTATTCGCCTGCTATTAAGTAGCGGCTATATTATCGGTATATTACTACCGAACGTTCTTTAACTAATCGTATAGCTATCGTTAACACTAACACTCTTATTTACGAGCCTACTATTCTTATTTCTCTTATTTAAGCTGTATATTCTCTTTAGCTAATAGATCTTCTAGCTCCCTAAAGCTAGGTAACTACGGTTTAACTAGTGATTAGGGTCGGGAATATAAAATTAGAGGTAAACGATTCTCTTAATCTTATTAACTTCCCGTATACAGCTAATTTAGGTTAATACCTATCGTGGTCTTATAAGACCCTAAGCTAATCTATGGTTAATCTATATCTATATCTATAGCACCCGATATATATGGTGGAATCGGGGTATTCTCCGAGATTATAGGGCTAAGAGGAAAATTTAATTAAAACTCGGGTTAAAGACTAATAATACTGCTTATACTGCTGATTATCTATAGCCGAGTAGTACTATTAGTGGTAGGGTTATAGTTAGTTAGCTATTCGGCCGCTAACGATAAAGATACTTAATTAGGCTAAGGATCGCTAATATAAATACGAATACTATCGTCGGACTAAGCCTTTAGTAGCCGATCGTTATTCGACTATTAGGTCCTAGATATACTGAATTCTGCCTAACGGTCGTTATCCGCTTTAGAGCGATTATCTTATTAAGAAGGAAATATAGGTTTACCCCGAAGGGATAAGGACTAGAGGATAATAGGGAGTAATAGATAAGGATCGTAGTCTTATATAAGGGGAGGCTAACTATAAGTTAACTAGTGGTTAATAGGAAGAGTATCTTAAAGGTAGGTGGTAATATAAAGGAGAGATAATCGCTAACCCTTTCCTTCTAGAATAGTCTAGCTCCCCGTCTTATATAACAAATATCCACTTATCAGTTAGCCGGTAGTCCACTACGTAGTCCACTGCTATATCCTGGTACCTCCTAAGTCTTCCTTATATCCTACACCTAACACTCTTATTAATAGGGAGTATCCTGTAAAGGGGGTTATAGGCATATTAGTAGAAGAGTGATATACGCTATTTCCTGTTAATCCTAGGGCAGTTTATCCAGTTCGCCTTATATCCTATAATCGATTAGTTACGGCTCTATAGAAAGTCGACTTAGTACGTCGGGCACGATATAGTCTTTTCCTGGCTTATAAATAACCTTAACTATAAATTAGAATATATATTCTATCGCTCTTATAATCTTCTTATTAGCACCTATACGAGACGTCGTATTAGCGATATCTAGCTATTAAGATAGGGTAATAATTACCTAGTAATCTGTAAAAATCACTAGGGGTCCCGCCTATATATTATTAATCTAATAGGCGGTTTTAGTTAAAGTCTAGATATAGTCTATAATCTGTAGTTCTATAGCCTAATACCGTTTTTCTACCAGCCGTAGGGTCCGAGAGAGGAATATAATTAGGCGTATTACTATGCGTAGGGGATAGAGGATTTTATCTCCCTGTATTATTTTCTTAAGAGCCCTGGCTTCGACGTGAAAGACCTATACACCGATACCCTCGAATAACGCGTTAAACTTAACGAATAGGAGGTTAAAGGGGTCGAAAAGCGCTAAGGTGATATTAGAGTATAATATATCTTTAATATCCCGAAATACCTATAGTTCCGTCTTAGTTAGCAGTACAACTATAATAGATCTAGCCTAGGCTATTCGTGCTAGTTTAGAGTTATATTAGGCTATTAATTTCTTAACTCTAACGGTCGGGCTCGACAGTAGGGGGATATCCGGGTTTGACTATATAGGGGTGGCCTTATTTCTGCGGTATTACTTAAGCAGGTTAGCCTTTTATTCCTTTAGCGGCTTTATTTTTATAGTAAAATAAGGGATATAATAGTAGAGGGATATAACTAGACTAATGTAGTATTCTAGACTTTTTAAGGTCTTAGGGAATTCGATAATTTAAATTACCTTAATCTTCTCCTCGGAGGTGGATAGGCTCTAAGCGTTAACTATCTTACTAAGCACGATAGCTAAAGGTATTCCTATAAAGGATTTCTTTAGTCCGATAGAGATATTATACTTCCTAAAGAGTTTAAAGACTTCCTATAAATAGCGAAGGTGCTCCTTTAGTATATAACTGGTAATAACGATATTGTCATAGTATGTGACGGCTTATATTCTAAGCAGTAAATTATCTATTATATATTATACGTACGCGTTTAAGTTTTTAAATCCTATAAAGGGGTATTTAAAGGTGAACTATCTATTCGGGGTGGAAATAGTGAACGGCTAGCGGTAGTCGGGGTAAACCTGCTATTAGTAGTAGAAGCTAATAGTATCTAAAACTATAATATATTTTTTCCCGGAAACGTGTTAGAGTATTTTATCCTGTATGTGTATAGGATATATATCAGGCATTATAGCATCGTTTAGAGGCCTAACGTTAACAACTATTCGGCCCTTACGTTTTCTGTTTTTAACGTTATAGATAACGAAGATAGGCTAAGAAAAGGGGATATCGTATATTATACGGAAAGCCTTACTATTTATAACTAGTTTCTATATTATATCCCGAATAACTATCTTATCCTCTATATTAGCCGGATATATTCGGTATCTCTTAGAGATTCGGTTATACTAGTCTAGGCGTAGCACGACTCTTATAAATAGATTCTTAGGGACTTATATAAATCCCTTATCGTGAAAAATATCTTAATATTTAGAGACGACTACGTTAAGCTGTTTCCGTCCGTTATATTTATAAATATAAACGCCGGGAAGATATATAATTATAATCTCGTCCAAATTATCGGAGTCGCGTATAACACGATTAGGCCAAGTATACTTTAGTCGGTCGAAGGATATAGGCTTCCGGCCTACCGACTCTTCGCCGGGAGTAAGGCTAAGATTCTACGCGTCTGCCGTCTAAGCGGTATATCCTGCCTCGATAAAAGTTATATATCCGAGGTATATACCTAGAAGGATAACTATCTCTATTTCGACTTAGTTATAAAGTGGAATACTAGCTAGATTTACGTTATAGAGAAGTGTATACGTAACCACTATATTATAGGCCTAAATTAGTTTAAAGATATAATCCTAGTCCCCGGGTGCCGCATAGGAGACTATAACTATCGCTATGGAGCGAGGGCCTAATATAATATAGTTAGATATAATTACTTTAATTCTATACCGCTAGGATCTGCTTTAGTAGTTTATTAGAATATAAACCTAGCAGCTCTTAATATAGGTGGTTCTAGTACTATTATAGATATTAAATTACTCCGGGGCTATATAGTCTATACCTAGCAGGATATTTGCCCTAAGGTTATCGATTACCGATACCTCTCGAGTAAACGCGGCGATAGCTAGACGGCCGTTATAATATCCTTTAAATTAGAAAGGGAGAAGAACGTATTCTTTTATAGAATATATATTATCGCTAAAGCCACGTACTATAAGGGGAGTAGCTCTAATTCTAATATTAGCGGTTAGATACTATTAACGTAGGAATTTACGGTTAATTAGCGTGACGGAGCACCTAGTATCGGTATATATTTCGACTTCCTTATCTATACGAGCGTCGGGGAGAATCTTATATTTAAGATAGGAATATAAACGGAATCCGTATTCTATTCCGATATCTATTAATATATCTACTATAGATTGCCGTATATCTACTAGTATATCCGGTGTTATATCTAGGATAGTAGTTAGGGGTCCTATTACTATAGACTCCGTTATCTACGCGACCGTAACCGTTTTCTGATAAGTAGAGCGGATATAGTAGTGTAGTTTATTATTATTTATAAATTACTAACTATATTAGTAGTAAGTTCGATAAATAGCTAATCTCGGGGTAGGAGTTATCGTTATAGCGACGTGGTAGTTATACGCTTAAGTGTTATCACTCTATCTATCCGACTTAAGCTAATTATTATTAGCCTATTCTAGGTATTTATCGTTAAACGATTACCTATAGTATACTTCTTCTAATTCGCCGTGATTTAGGTTATTATTATTAGGGTAGTAGAACGTGTTTTTATCTTCCTAATCTAGGTTATTATAATAAGCCCGTATAGCCTTAGATTATTAGTTAGGCTAGGTTAGTCGTTTAGGGTTAGAGGTTCGGCGGTCGCCGGATACGTATTTTTTCGGATCTAGTTATTTCTAGTCTGGTTTCTATAGACGGGAGGGTCTGGCCTTATTATCGGTGTTACGGGAATACTTATTACTAAAATTCCCGCGTTATTATAACAATAGAAAGTTTTTATTATATAAGCCTTAGCCTCTATACTAGCCTAATAGTATAATACTATTCCTTAGGTAGCCTTAGTTATCGGGTGTCCGATTATTATATAGACGGTTATTAGGTTAATCGCTCCGAGATTAGTAATTTATCTTAACGGGAGGAGGGTTAATAAGTGCCCTAAGTATGGTATCTTTATAGTGAATATAATCTATCTATTCGGTATAGGATATAGAAGTCCTAGGTTAATCGATAATTTTCTTAACTTCGCGGTCGAATATATTCTAAATAAAAATAACTCTACCCTCTTCGGCAATAAAGGTAGATTTAGCCTCTCGAATTATATATTAAACGTAATCTTTAATCGACTTACTAGCGGCGAGATCTTTTAGGCCGAATCTGCCCGCAAGCTATCGGGTAGCTAACACGTTAACTAGCGTTTTAAATTTCTTAATTAATTTTAAGTAAACGCCGTGGATAGGGCCGTCCCGTATAAGATCCCTATTAGCCTCGTTAAGGGTGCGTGTGTACTATATAAGTGCCCGTCCGGAGAGGTATATAGTCTATACACGCCGAACTTAGTTATTCTAAGTCCTGGCTAAGTCCTTAAGCCGATCGGTACAGGCGTATATATCGG
This sequence comes from Sodiomyces alkalinus F11, assembly GCF_003711515.1. Lineage (NCBI taxonomy): Eukaryota > Fungi > Ascomycota > Sordariomycetes > Glomerellales > Plectosphaerellaceae > Sodiomyces > Sodiomyces alkalinus. Next base: position 1,395,401 of record NW_021167083.1, on the reverse strand, counting down.
CATAGACTATCGATTTCCTATCGTTAATAATGCCTTATTATATAGGATCCTTAGTATCTAGATTAAATATACTAATATCTATACGGCGTAATATAGCGTTAAATAGGAAGTTATAATTTTAGGGATTATTAGAGGAATATATTTAGCCTTATAGGGGAGGACCGCCTATAGTTATACTAATGGGTGGCTAGACTTATCCTTAAGGTGGACTAGTAGTTATACTTATAGGTATGCTTTACTAGCCTTAGGTAGTGGTAATTTATTCTTACCGACGGCGGTTTATATCCTCTTATTCACGTCGTTAATAAGCTTTATCCTTAAGTCTCCGTACGGTCTACTCTATTAGGGCTATTACTTATTAGATAAGCCGTAATATACGAGTATCGAAGTCTTCGGTATCGCCGCCGGATTAATTATAGGCGGATATAGCTTATCCTTATTTCATTATTAACGCTATAGATAGGGAGTCTAGCAGGGGTAGAAGATCGATACCGGCTACAAGCTGGTTATTTTCTATGGAATATCGGATTAATAGGGGGGGTAAAGGCGGTAACGGTAATAAAGTTAATCCTAAAGGTGCTTTTAGGCGAACGATAGCTAGCGGATAAATCTTCGTCTTACTAATCTAGTCCCTTAGCGTGGAGACTTATACTGAATTAAGGCTTATTAAGATATCGTCTATTAATAAGGGAGATATTAGGTATTAGGAGAGATTACCGGATTAGGATATAACGTGTTCTTATACGTTAATAGGGTTATAGTTAACCTGCTACGGGGTATTACCGGATTAGGAAGGTTAACCTAGGGTTAGATTATATAATAAGCCGGGTATATTCTATAATTAGCTTATAGTAAAATCGTATACGTTATAGAACTTAACTGCCCTCCGGCAGAAAGCGCGAAATACTATATGTAGTGGGGAGGCTTATTATAACTATTCGAGTGGATATAGATCCTCTCGCTCGGCTAAGGTTAGGTCGGATACTTAGTAGAAATATAGAACCTTATATAGAATTTAGATATCTTATAAGAGTATCTTATCGTGGAATTTATCTTTAGCGTTAGAGTAACGAAGTAGTTATCTGGCTTTAACAAGGGATTTCGGCGATACTATTAAGATAATAACGTGGTGGGAGGGGTCTTACGTTAGTTATCTAGATATACCGCGCTAGCGTGCGCGCGGATCTTATCTAGTACGGCGGAAAAGCTAGTTAAAAAGAAATACGGGCTTTCTCCTTAGTATCGAATAACAGAAAATCCAGTTACTACCACCTATAAGAATAGTATAGGACTAGTAGTATAAATGGTGCGATCAAGATATAGTGTAAACTATAGATATATAGGAGAACCCTCTAAGTGGCTATCTAGAACGTGTGCTATCCCGATATAGTGTGGCTGGTGGTCACATGACCACGTCGGTGTGGCTCTCGCCACAGAAGTCCCCGAGGTCGACGACTGATTTCCATTCCCGGTTAGTGACCTTTAAGATAAGTCCCCAACCCCTATCCTGACGGTACCATCCACTACCTAGGTAGGTAATTAGACTCTCTGAGTACCTTGCGGAGTTTGGTGCACGACAGAGTGTATTTAGTACTTTTGGTGTTGTACACGGGTTTAGTGGATGCTCGTTTTCGTCATGGTGCCCTCTCGTCGGTTGGTTACGTGCCTTATCTACTTCGTGCTCCGTACCTTACTCGGCGTACTCAGTACCTTAAGGTACGTACCTAAGGCAAGGTACCTTATTAATAATAACGTCGTCATTTTTACTTTCTTTATTGATTATTTAATTATTTGTTCTCCATCACCCAAACCCCGAATCCCACGAGGCTGCCTCAAAGACTCGCGTACATCTGGGCACCTTTATTCTTCACCATTTGATTCTACAATAGAAGGCATATGACATATGGTTGACCGTCGCGTTCCCTCTTATTTTTATTATTTTCCCATCGCTTCCGAACACCCCGAGATGCGCCATATGCGACAGATGACCACCACCACCGCCTCCTCCTCGTCCCTCGTTGACCGCTCCCATCAAGAAGAGTACGAACACGGCCGTCTTCATCTACCTTTGTCGTAAGAGGCGTGTCCGTCGCCGAGGCCTGTCTTCGACCTAGGTACTCCGACCTACCTACCTAACCCTACCACCGAATCAGCCACCGAATTACCCACCCCGACCTGCCACTTCCGACGACCTCCTCCTCCTTTTCCTCCCCCCCCCCCCCCCCCCCCCCCCCCCCCCCCCCCCCCCCCCCCCAACCACACCCCCGTCTCCTCCCGCCATGCTCCTCCTCCACCAAATAGGCACCGTCAAGGTAGGCGAGGTGGTCCGCTACACCGTCACCTACGCGCCGTCACAAGACCGCATCCTCCCCTCCCCCGAGAAGCTCCACCTCCGGATCCGCAACACCTCCGCCCTCGCCCTCCGTGCCGCCTTCGTCCACGGTCCCTATAACCTCTGCGTCGCCGCCTACCCGGCCAACTACAACCCGAACGCCAAGTTCACCGCCGCCCGTCGCTATGGCATCCCCGAGTTCGAGCCCATGGTCAAGGCCGGCGGCTCCTGGCAGTGCGAGCTCCTCGTGCCCGAACACATCCGCCAGTCCGCCGGCATCGGCGTCGGTCCGCATGGCCTGTCCTTTGGGTCCTCCACCGCCAACACCACCGCCAACACCAACACCACCACCAACACCACCACCACCACAACCTCGTCGGTGGGTGGTCACACCGAGGAGACTGCCGTCTCTTGGATCATAGAGGTTTCTTCCCAGGTCATCTTCTCCGCCTCCGCCGCCGTCGGCTACGAGATCGTCCTTGCCCGTGACGAGAAGTCCCTGAATCTGAGCTCCTCTCTGCCCGTCATCGGGGGGCATGCTCAGATCCCACAACCGGGGAAGGTCAGCGACCACCAGCAGCGGCAGCGGCAGCAGCGGCAGCAGCAGCAGCAGCAGCAACACCCCGGGGCTAGGGGCGTCTTCTCCCGCGCCATCCGTGTCAGGGTCGAGGATACCGCTGCCCTGTGGAATACCCCGAGGTTACCGGGATGGGATTCCGGCGTGAAGTACGCGGAGAGCAGCAAGGGGGGGGAGACTGCCGGGTCCTCCGGTTCGGGAGAGACGCCCACCCGGAATAAGAACAAAGACAAAAAGCGGAAGAAGGTCCACTTGGTCGTCCTCACCCACGGCTTGCACAGCAACCTCGGCGCCGATATGCTGTACCTTAAGGAGACCATCGATGCGACCGTACGTCAGGCCAAGATTGACGCCAAGGCGAGGCGGGCTAGAGAAAGAGCCGCTGCCAAGGCGGGCGGACACGGACACGGACACGGACACGGACACGGACACGGACACGGACATGCGGCCAAGACGACGACTTTGAAGAAGAGTCAAGACGAAGATGTCAGCGAAAAGGCAGCATCATCACCACCCGACGAGAACCAGGGTGGAAGGGGAGATGGAGAACCAGAACCAGAACCAGAACCGAAACCAGATGCAGAGGAAGACGAGGACGAAGATGAGGATGAGGAGGTCATCGTCCGTGGATTCTCTGGCAATGCGACACGGACCGAGAGGGGAATCAAGTTTCTGGGCAAGAGACTCGCGAGATATGTGCTGTCAACCTGCTATCCCGACCAACCCTTTCTTCCTTCTTCCAAGGGCGCCAACGAGGCCGCTGCCGCTGCCACTTCTGCTGCTGCTGCTGCCACTTCTTCTGCTTCTGCTTCTGCTTCTGCCTCTGCTGTCAAGGCCAAGACACCCGGCACCAAGGGCCATCCCAACCCCAACCCCAATTCAATGCATAGGCAGAGCACAATCCACCACAACGCCGGTTCCGAGCCCCATCGTCCTTACCAGATCACCAGCATCAGCTTCGTCGGTCACTCCCTGGGCGGCCTGGTCCAGACCTACGCCGTCGCCTACATCCAGAAACACTCGCCCACCTTCTTCGACCTCATCAGGCCCGTCAACTTCATCGCCCTCGCCACCCCGTTCCTCGGCCTGAGCAACGAGAACCCCCTCTACATCAAGTTCGCCCTCGATTTTGGTCTGGTCGGCCGCACCGGACAGGACCTGGGCCTGACCTGGCGGGCCCCCACCATCGCCAGGAGCGGATGGGGCGCCCTCGTCAGCAACCTCAGCGAGTCCGCCCACAAGAGGGTCATGGGCGAGAGCCGCCCCGAGTCGAAGCCCCTGCTGCGCATCCTGCCCACCGGCCCCGCCCACACCGCCCTGAAGAAGTTCCGCAACCGGACCGTCTACTCCAACGTCGTCAACGACGGCATCGTGCCCCTCCGCACCAGCTGCCTGCTCTTCCTCGACTGGCAGGGCCTCGGCCGCGTCGAGAAGGCCCGGAGGGATGCCGGCCTTGTCGAGACCCTGGTCGGCATCGGCTGGGCCGAGTTGACCGGCGCCAATGCTACTGCTGCGAGGCGCGAGGCGAGGAAGCTGCAACAGCTGCCACCCGACTACTACGACGACGACGAGGAGGATGGTGATGCTCATGGTGATGGTCATGATGGGGGCAACGACTCGGCCGGAACCGCGACCCCTATGCCTACCGCTCCGAAGAATGCCTCCGAGGTCCCGCAGCCGTCGCAGAACGCCATCATCGAGGATGACAGGGCCAGCGTCCGCTCCGTCCCTACTACTACTACTGCGCCCACTACTACTACTACTAGCAGTAGTAGTAGTACGACCTTCGCCAAAGACGGGTCTGTCCCCGCGGCTCCCGGCAGCACTGCCGAGACCACCAACTCGGGGCCGCTCGCCGGCTTTCTGTCCTTCTTCAGGGGAAACGGTAACGGCAACGGCAACGGCAACGGCAATGGCAATGGCAACGGTAACGGCAACGGCAATGGCAACGGCAACGGCAACGGCAACGGCAACGGCAACGGCTCGGCAACCCCTCCGACAAACGCCCATTCTACTAAGCAGCATAAGATCCTGCGGAGAAGCCAGACGATCAAATCAGACGACAGCGGCAACTTGTCGATGACCTCGCCGTCGGCCTCAGCTATCGTCTCCAGGGTGACGACTGGCCAGGAGTACGAGCTGGACACGGAGAGCCTGAACGCCCCGCCCCGAACCACCGTTTTCGAGTCGGCCCACGATCTGATCAACCCGACACTGCCCTCCACCGAATTCCTCATCGATCCCTCCAAACGGCCCAGGGCCATCTTCCACGACAGGGTCTACCACCCTGCCGACATTCCACCCCCTCCCATGAAGCCCAGGTCGACTCCCTCTGCGAGTTTTGGTGTTCGTAGGAGGGCTACGGGGCTGTCCACCTCCAGCACCGAGACGAAGGACCAGGCCCCGGGCGCGTCATCCTCCACTAACAACACTACCGCTAACACCAATGCTAACGCTGCTGCTGCTGATGCTGATGCTGCCGCTAATGCCACCGCTACCACTGCCGTCATCTCTTCGTCCTCGCCTCGCCCGAGTCAGAAACTCCAACGCCAGGATTCCATGCCTTCTAACAAGGACAACAACAACAACGACAACGACGATGCCGCCGCCCAGGAGGTCGACGGGTCGCAGATGCGCGTCGAGGAGAAGATCGCCCGCGCCTACCACCGCGACATCTCCTGGCGCAAAGTCCTCGTCAAGCTGGAGCCCGACGCCCACAACAACATCATCGTCCGCCGCATGTTCGCCAACGCCTTCGGCTGGCCCGTCGTGAAACACCTCGTCGACGCCCACTTTAGCGATTCCGCCAACGCGAGGGCCCGCGTCGACGACATGGAGGGGAAGGAACGCGCCCTGGATATCGGGCAGCCGCCGACCTTGGAGGGGAGTGAGCTGAAACGCGAGAATGGCGAGAATGGCTCGGTTTCACGTGCCGAGACCGTCCCGCAGCGGACGGCGCGGCATCAGGCTGAGAAGGCGGACGTGGATGGCGCCAAGGATCTTGTGCAGGACGAGACCGAACCGCCAAAAGAACAAGAGCAGCAAGAACAAGAACAACAACAACAACAACAACAACAACAACACCACCACCAGAGATCCGGGAATCTGGCACGCGAAGCGGAGGATAGGGTCTCCGAGCTACCCACCATGTCCTCCCGAAACGAACCCGGGACCCCCCCGCGACCGTTCTTGCCTCCACCCGTCACGAGGGCGGACTCCATGACATGGAGCGAAGGCGACTGGATCGACTCGGACGAGAGCGACACCGAGACCGAAAACCACGGCGCCGGCGCCGGCGGCCGCCGCGCGCCGCTGAGTCCACCGCCACCACCCCGCACGCCGGATACTTCGAGGCCGACCACGACGGTAACCTCAACCTCAACCTCAACAACAGCCAGAGACAAGGACAAGGCCGCGGCGGCGCAGAATCAGTCCCTGTCCCCCCTCCCGCCACCACCACCACCGGGTCGGCGGGGGGCAGACGTCCCAACAACGACGACACCGAGCCTCCCCAGCCCGCTGCTCGGCGTCGGGTCGGGGTGGAACTGGGCCGAGAAGATTGTCGGCCGCGGCGCTTCTTCTTCCGCTCGGTCGTCTTCTCCTGCCCCTTCTACTGGTACTACTGCTGCTGCTACTGCTCCGCCGCCTACTAAGGCTCTCGGCTTGGGCCTCGGCGCCGCGTCCAAGTCGCCTCCTGCACCGCCCCAGCTGGATGTGGCACCGACTTCGCCGTCGTCCTCGGGTGGCGATGGTGGTGTTGAGGGGGCTGGTAAGCAGAGATAGGAAGCGTTGTGAAAGCGAGGGGAACCAGTCTTGTCAGTCATTAGCTCTGCCTCTTCCTCTTCTTTTTTCTTCTTCTTATTCTTCTTTCTCTTTCACTTTGTGTTTGTTGTTGTTTTCTTGCAAAAGGATGGGCAGATGCATGGATGGTGTTTCGGTGTACTCCATCACCCCATTATCCGCGAAACATGACAACAGTAAAGGCTAGGAAACTTCAGTCCTTACAGGCAAAAGGCGTTTTTGATTGCAACAAGTCAACAAATAAGAAGATGGAAGATAGAACAGCAACTGCAAGCGAAACAGTCGAAATATCATCTTTTACATACTATAATAATACCATCTGTACACCTTTCCAAATCAGTAACGTGAGGAAGCACATGTGGTAGAATTTCGTCGACTCGTAAGTTGTTCTAACAGACAGGACAGCCTGGTTGAGGACACAGCGATGGTGGGAAAGACGACACCAGAGAGACGTGACAAACATAGGTAGTGGTTTTGAAAGTGCCTCTCTATTGTTCCATGCGGAACTATGTGCAAACGGCGGGCAATACACAAACATTTGGCAGACCTTCCCCCTTTATTCCGAAGAACCTCCCCGAACCCGAGGTCCCTCTCAACTTGCCCATGGGGAGAAAGCGGGCAGCCGGTTACTTCGAAGGCCCACGAGATCGGTCCTTCACTATCCTTGTTGTATTGTACACTTCGAACTGCCTCGGTCGTGTCCATTCAGGGGAACGCCATGCCACACCCTTTTCGTTCCTTTTCATAAGACTCTCTCCCTGTCTTGTGGTCTCTTCGTCCCACCATCCCCGGGAACCATGTCCCCTTCACCACAGTCCATCCAGCACACCTCTCCTCGCTCTCAAATATGCAGACATTAAACCGAGGGGTGAACGAACAACTCGATGCCCGGACGCGTCGCCAGAAAGGTATGAAGCAAAGGTGCGGAGCGGCGAAGGTCCTTTGATGAGGGCATCGGAAATTGATCGGCACCCCAAAACGGGAAATAGGAAGGCGATGGTCCAGGCGACGGGGATCCGACCCTCGTGCCCAAATCGACGGAACAACAGAAAATGCCAATGCCAAATAGATAAAGAAAAAGAAGAAAAATAAATCCGTGTAGACGGTCTCTAAATGTCATCGGATAGATCGTTCGGAAAGATTCATGCATTGATAAGCATATGTCTCTTCCACACGATATATATCCACCCGACGGGTATCGAAAATCATAAAAGTCGCTGTTGAGCGGATGAGAGAAGTTTGAAGAACATGAAAAAAAATGAAAAAAAAAAGAAATATGATGATCACTGGACAGGGGGAAGGGCGTCTAGTTCGTCAAGTCAGTTCCATCCGAGCGAGTTCTCTGCAGCCACAGGGGCCGAGATGTATGCCGTCCGTCCCGAGTTCCCGCCGCCGCTACGCCCGCTACCCCGGCTGTCACGCTGGCCGCCCGACACGCCTCCGTAGCCGGAAAAGTCACGGCTCATCAGCGCCCCGCCCATCAGAGCAGGGCTGCCCGCGCCGGTGTAGCGCATCTCGGACGAGCCGGCGATCGAGCTGGAGCGGCGGTGTGCCTGCTTCTTGCGCTTATAGCGGCGAGCAATCAGGAACATGGCCGCGCCATAGGCAGCCGCGATACCGACCGCACCAATACCAATGGCAGCAGCTGTGCCTCGCTGCATCGGCGACGCGTCCGACTCGTTGGCCGCCAAGTCGTTGGGGTCGGTGTTGTCGTCGTCCGACGAGTCATCGCCAGGAGCGGTGAGATCGATCTCGCTGCCGGGCATGATATCAATAGCAGGATTGACGTTCTGGGTCAGGTTGTACACGAGCTCAACCGGGTGGTTGTAGAAAGGCGAGTTTGGAATCTGAATATCCATGCGCAGCTGGTCGATCATGCTCTCCGGGTAGTAGAACCTGGCCAGCGTCGTGATGTATCCAAGCGACTGCATCGTGTCGTATGGCACGAGCCTGATCACCTTGACGTTCCTGCGGTCAATCTCCGCCCCATCGGCCAGGGCGATGGGCAAGTACGTGAAGATCTGCGCCGCCGCCATGGGGTTGTTGCTGACAAACTCGTAGTTCTGGGCGTACAGGAAACCAACTTGGAGAACCACGGTGCCCTCGGGCTGAGTAACATCCGAAGAGTCGTCGGGGGTGATGAGACTGGGAAGGTCGGAAGGCATCACACCAGTCGTGGTTGGGGCGCTGCCGCCTACCGAATGGGTCACAGTTGGCGTCGAGTGCTCCACAATGATGGTTGTCGGCAGCCACGATTGCGACGGAGGAAGGGTCGGCTTGGGGGGCTCGCTAGAAGCAGGCACAACCGAGGAAGGCTCCGAAACCGAGGGGACGGCAGTCGGCGGTGCGGTGGACTCAACCGGGTCGATCGATTCAGTGGGCACGACCGATCCAGTGGGCACGACCGATCCAGTGGGCAAGACCGATTCAGTGGGCACGACTGATGAATTACCTGGCAATTCGGATGACGGAGAGGACGGTTCGGGCACGGCGGACACAGTGTCGTTTCCATCGAAAACCGAGCTCGTGGGGACGGGGACGGGGATGGAAACGTCCGAAGGTGGCACAATAGAAACACCGTCGCTCGTGCTGTTGGGGGGCACCGAGGATTCCACCGGAGGCAGCGATGTCGGTTCCGCAAGGATTGACGAAGTCACTGGCGGCTCGAGCACCGGCTCGGTAGAGTTAGAAATGGGGGGAAGTTCGATAGGGGTCGAGCTCGGGACCGGGGGTAGGGTAACAATGGGAGGCTCTTCGGAAATCGTGCTCGACGGACCAGGGAGCGAGCTAGGGAGATCAAGGTCAATACTGGTCGAGATCGGGGTTTCCGACTCGGTAGCGTTCGTTGGCACGGGCGGGGCAACGATGTCTGAGATCAACGACGCGATAGGGTCAAGGGGATTGGTTCCCGACTCCTCAGGTTCAGTCGAGGCAGTAGTTGAGGCAGTAGTCAACGTCGGAGCGGCAGACTCTGACTCTTCAACTGGCGCGGTGGTCTCCTCGGCTGAAGATTCTGGGGCAGTCGATGGCGAGCTGCTAGCCTCAGAGCTCGGCGTAACGACTCCGGTGGGGGCGATCACAATGGGTGAAGAGCTCGAGTCGATCGTCGCGGTGGTAGGCACGGCTTCACTTGACTCCTCATCTGAAGACGAGGGGGAGATGACGGGTGGGAACGGGTCACTGGGGATAAGCCCGGAAGGAAGCAAATTGGTGGGAATGAGGTTGAAACCGTCGGTGGTGCTAGGAGGACTCGAGATATCTTCCTCGCCCGAAGCGTCGGGTGCCGAAGAAGGCACTTCAGACGATGTCTCGTCGTCACTGACAGATGACTCAGGGACAGACGACTCCGGGACAGACGTGGGTGGCGTCGGCGGCACCCAAATTGTGCTCGAGATGATAATGGTGGTCACGCGAGGTCCGGTGGTAGTCTCAGAACTAGCTTGCAAGGAGTCCGAGGCGCTCGAACCGCCCCGTTCGTCTTCGGAGCTCGAGGATTGCCGCACCCTGGTGATAAAGTTGGGCGTGCTCGTCGTCGAGGACATGGTCTCCTCCGGGAAGGATTCGGGGCTCGTGACTGTGGAGTTCGTGAATTGCCGTTTGACGTGCCGAGGGAAATAAATTCGAGGCCGGCCTTCGTCAGCCGCGGCAGCCGTGGCGAGGGCCAGGGCAGAGCCCAGAATCAAAGACTTCAACTGCATATTGCGCGGTTCAGGCAGTATGCGATTGGGTGCGGTGTGAACCTTGAAACGGTCGTTTGTGGTTTGCTATGGTGGAAGTCTTCCCGACTTGGTCAGCAGCCAAAGTAACGAGATGGAAACCGAGGAATTAGATGCACCCACATGTCAGGATGATTTGGAATGAATGAATGTACTTGACATCAACGTCAACGAGTGTGGTCTGGGCATGGCGAGGTTAGCGAAATCGATCAAGCGCAGCTAATGGGCGGCGCGGCATCAAGCGACCATGGGCATAGGCTGAAGAAGGGGGGCAAAGGAGGCGACAAGCGTGTTAAGGGCTGAAGAGACAAAAAGTACACCCAGGAAAAGAAACACGTCAATCGTCGTGTTCCATCCCGACGAGGGAGGGATAGCCTACACGGGCCCATCAAGCCGACGCTTCCAGACATTCCTCGACGCGTCGTGTGCCCATACCCATCCATGCGTGCTTCCGCGAGGCCAAGTCGGTGCTTCGGTGCAGCGGATAACGGAGAACAACTCACTTCTTGATACGCTGGGAACCCAGGATATCCAGTTTATGTTGTTTCAAAAAAGAGCGACTCGACGAAAATTCGTCAACAGGATAAAGGCATGTAATCTTTTCGTCTTGATCAACGTCTACCACGACGAGACCCTAGCTGCCCAGGTGCTGAAAGAACACGACCACAAAGAATAATATGGGAAGACCGTCTTCGGGGTGTTCAAGCAGACATTTGGGTCACGTAGACTGCGAGAGGTTTAGTCCAGCCGAGTGACCAGAGTCGAGAACCGGCGTTTGGCGCGAGAATCGTGACGGCCGATGGAGCAAGAGAGATCGTCGTAAAGCAGCTTCGACGTCGTCGCCTTGGGAATTATTGTCTGAGGCGGGCGAGGGAGACAAAATTCGGAGCGGTGACGAAGAGGAGGAGAGAAGATCAAAACGAGAGACAAAGGGTGGGAAAGACAGAGGGAAAGGGGGTGTGTGTGCAATAGGTACGGAGCAGGATGGGGAAGGGGGACGAAGGAATGAGTGACTGAAGGAAAGGGCAAGGGAAAGGGAGAAGGGCAGGGGCAGGGGCAGGGGCAGGGGCAGGGACAGGGACAGGGACAGGGACAGGGGAAGAGGGTGGGAAGGGGAAGGGGACGCGGACGGGGAAGGGAAGGGGAAGGGAAGGGGAAGGAGCAACGCAATTTGGGATGCGTAATACGTTGTAACCCAGAAGGGTGGTGGGGGAACTGGGCGGGGAGAAGAGACGCTCGGGTACCTTAGGCAGAGGTGGGAAGGACACACTCACTGGGGAAGGGACCACTCCCAAGAATGCTGTACTTTGTACAAATACTAAGTAATTACGCTGTATTCGTACTCAGTAATTTCAAGTACCTCTCGACTCCCAGGTAGGTAACTGAACACCGAGTACCTACCTACCCGGGTTTAGGGGGGTATAGGACAGAGCCCGATAACTGGTCAGTCTGTCAACAGTCTTAGAACATCATGTCGACAGAAATTTCTCTGTCCTGGCTCTGGTCAGAGCAAAAGTCTCTGTCCGAGCTCTGACCTATAAACCCCCCCTCCCGGGTAGGTACGCCTGTATTGCGGGTTTTGCGAGGCATCTTTCCACTGGCGATGGGGCTTTGGCACCCAAATGGAGATACGTTGTATCGCAGGCCCTGGCTGGTCCGAGGGCAATTCAGGTACAACGTGCCTAGGTACAATATATTCGTACCCATGATTCAAAGATATGCCTGCCCAAACACATGGTTGCTTGGTGAGTGGATTATTTGTGCCACCTTCATCCAACTACGATGGGCACTAATCCTGTGCGTCCCTATTATTATGCTCTTGGCATGTTGCACGTTATGTACTCGGTACAGTCATTTCACAATGTAAATTTCTTCCATTTAAATGTACTCTCTACTTGATGTAAGAGGTGGGTCGGCGGGTAATAACACAAAAAGACTTCGTACAAAGCCTAGCAGGTGCATATCCCCAACCAGCACCGCCATCAGGTCATTCATTTCCTTATTTGTGTCCCGAGTTAAGCTAGGGAGAGTTCTCATCAAGGGATGAAGGTGGAACAACAAAGGCAAAAGTCCTGCTTTTATTAGGTGGTGGGCCATGGTCCGAATCTGGTCCGAATCTGACGCTCTAGTGTCTATCTTATCCTCCCTCCTTTGGATTCTCTTCTTATGGCTATGATGAACTGCCGATCACCACGAAGGACGGGCCAACCTGTCGGTGATGATGAGAGATCAAAAAAGGGCTGAGAAAACATCCCCATTCCTACGAAGCACAAAGTATTCGTGTTTTCATGTTATCGATCACTCAATATGGAACTACTCTAGAACTATATACCTTCCCTATCAGACGGCCGGTGAGCAGGTTCTGGCCTTATTACTCAGCTATTACCTAGTGCATTCGTCCTCGTCTCCTCTCGGGCTGTGTCACGATATGAAGGCGAGAGCACTGCGTTGTTGCTGTGCTTCCTTGCATCTAAGGAGCTTCTATCCGTACGACGCACGCGGTAGACTTCGTATAAAGTAAAGTAGGTACGGAGTTGGTAGGTAACATGCAGTGGATCGCTGTTACCGGCTTATGAGATTCTCACTAAATGGCGGGAGTACCTGATCCCCGCCATAGTGGTCACTGCCTTGGAACATGCGGCCTGAGACTTCTGTCAAGCAAGTCGCGAATCACCGACTGCGCCCCTGAGGTCCAATCCTGCTAGCGTAGGGCGTTCCACATCCAGGGAATAACGGCGAGAAACGTGGGTCCCCCCGGGAAAGGAAACGTGAAGCCGCATACGTTCTTATTGGCCGAAGAGGTCGGTAAACGTGGGTCCAAGTACATTGGATGTATTGGTGTCCGTACTCCGCACCGTGTGATCGTAAGGATTAACGGTCCTTACATAGGAAGAAACGCCATGCTTCCTTATTCAGGCAAACCTCCGGTAAGGGAGGTAAGGGAAGACCATGTGGCAAGCGGTCGCAGGAGTCATCGCAAAGTTTCTCCGTCTAGAGTCAATTGATAGCTCACTTCGGAGATATCTAGCTACTGTACACGACGTGTAGCGGAAAAGAGGGTATTCCTTCGAAGCAGACAAGGCTAACTTATAGGAGTCCGGACCTAAGATACGGTATTCAGAATAAACGGAGTACACTCTAACCCCTGTTTAATTGTGTGTGGTGTACCTACGGATCCGAGTAAACCAATAGTCTCACGAGAATAAATGGGGCAAACTACAAAGAGATACATACGTTTATATATAAAATATAGGGGCTTAGATGTACTAAGTAGTATCCTGTCAAGCCACCTTGTAGCTCCCTAACAAGCAAGGTCGACGTGGTGTGTAAGTACGTACCTAGGTATTGTTAGTGGAGGTACGTTACTTGAATTTTGAAAACTTTCCTATTTAGGAAAGTTTTGAATGTACCCTTTAACACAATTAAACAGGGGTTGCATGGTACTTGCCAGGAACAAGATTAACTAAGGCAGGGCTTCCTCTTTTGACTTTTGCGCTTATTTGGGGCAGTGGTCTTGGTGGATCCCGGTTTAGAACACGCGACGAATCAACGGCTTTCACACGACCACAGAGTGGGCTCGCTAGGTATCATCGCGATGATAACCTTTGTATCGCCGCAGGGACCTCACCTGGCATACTAACACGGATCGCTTTGTAGCGATTCCCCTGACGTTCTGCGACTGCATAATAATATGTGCAGGCACAATGAACACCTAGCCTGCATAATACATTTCCGCATAAGACACGAAGCGCTTAGCCTTCCCACGAATCGACGTGGTAAGAGGACGAATACAGAACCATTTCGTTGTTTTGTCATTTGACAACGTCGCCTCTGGTTTAGACTCGGGAATTTTTTATTTATTTATTTTTCGTACACAAAAAGAGTAAGATATTGTTTTCTCAGACAACGCAAAGAACGTAAGGTGCTCTCCGTCATTCTTCTACATACTTTCAAATCGTCCGGCAGGGTTTATATTCACGGTCATAAAGGATAGAAGAAGGGAAAAGGACTGTACAACTCGACTTGAGTCCAGACTTTTCGATCAGCAATCGGGATCCGCCTCCCAACTTGCGCGTCATCTCCACGTGTTGGCGAACTGGAGCAGAACTAAAAAAGCTGGTTGAGATCACCGTCTCTGGGCTGAGCTCAAATACACGTATTGGCAAAACACTCGGCGGAAACCCACCACTTATTAATCTCTGGTTTATCCGACTCGACTTCTGCCAAACAATACCCGTGCTTCGTTCGTAGTAGGTATCCCGTTCACTGACTGACCTTTAATTGATTTCAAGCACATAAGTATCCGGACAAAGCTGGTCGCATCTCGTTCTCCTCCCCTCGCGAGCTGCTTCCACTTCGATTCTCTTTGTCCTCGTGTGTAACTCCAGGCGGTTCTTTACTGTAACACAGCATCGCCCACGGTGGATAGACGACAGTCTATTAGTAGTCCAGACTGGCTCGTCCACTGAGCCCGCGTCTGCAATGAGACCATTGCATTCCCTATCCAGCCATAGATGTGAAAGACCGTGTCCCAAACCCCGAGCTGTCACAGAGCAAGACATGCCCGCTTTGCTTGGGTGTCGGACGCTAGGGCAAAACTAATCAAAAGACTGACAAACAATGCCAAAAGGGCTGAACCCCTCCATTCCAGTGAGTGTTGTGACGACGCAAATGATCTCGTCTCGGATCATCAACAATTCCCCTGAGACTCAGGTAACTGGACTGAATTTCGACATTGAGCTTCCAAATCCAGAATCCTTTTATGAAGAAGTGCGGAGCAAAGAAGGCCAGAAAATATAAGAAACCCCCATCTTCCTGGGCAAAGACGTGACAAGTATCCGTACCTGAGAAAGTGGATGCTCTCCTGAAACTTGCTAGTACGGTCGTGGACACACGTCCTCCCGCGCAATGTTCTTTTCTAGAGCCGTGTCGGTTATCTGTATGTACAGTTCGTACGAATAGAACCCGAGGCTACTGATTGTCAAGGGGGCGTTCGGCGAAAAGCTTCCCGAAAACATCCATCTGTTTGCGATGTAGAGTTTCAACATCGCCGTCTTCCACTCGTCTTCCCAGCTCCGGAGCCGTGTCGGACCCGGGCTCAGCACGCGGAATGTGGGGTCAGGTTCTCGGGACGACAAAGACTTCACTCCACCATGACCAAACTCGACTGGCATCACGTCGAATCTCTTGTTCCTGCGCATCCGACGGGCTGGGTTCTTCCATACGTTGAACAGATGCGTCGGGGACATCAAGCCATCCATATTGGTATCGCTACTAACAAAAGCCATCGAGGACCGACCTTTCTCACTCTGGTCCTCCATCTGGGCGGGGCGCTTCCAGGACACCCTCACTCCGGCTCGCTGCTCCGCCGGACTCTCTTCGCCCTATAGTATCATGGCTGCGCCCCAGCAATATCAACCAGATACTGGGATCCCCCCCCCGGCCGTGCTTGGCCAATACTTACTCACATACTGCGCTCTATCTCTATTGTCAATGCATCGGGTCGATATTGGGACTTGTCTCGAGCAAGCAGGCAAACGCAGTAGCACCAATACAAGGCAGGCTCGACATTCTATGCGGCAGGATTCTCGCTGCAAGGTTAGTGGTTGTAGGTGATGATTAGCAGATGGCATAAGGCGCCTGCTGTACAAGACCTTTTGAGACGGGAAGGACTGGTCAGTGTTGTGCGGAGGTAGGTTGACGGTTCGCATTTTGAAGCGTCTCTGAGTGCCTATATCTTACCGTCCTAGAATTGGCATGCGAACACGCTGAATGAGTGACCATGTAATCGTCCAGAAACGCACATAAAACATAGCGGGAAGCGGGGATCAGACAAAGAGTACAGGCCGGATTATATGTAGGATACTCTTCCGACTGGCAAGGTAAAAATATCCCAGAACGACGAGAGACAACCCCGTTCCTGACGTTTCTTCGCTTATCGCGGATATCGTCGGAAGAATGTACCTGTACCTAAGTTTCTGCCCGTAACATTCAGACATATTTCGATAGGCAAGTCAATAAGGCAACTAGAAAATAAAGCCCAGTGAGAGGACACGGGTCCTCCCCGATCATCCCTGAAATCCCCAGGAGAAGGAAAGGAGTGGCTCCCTGTTTCACCTATCACAAGGCAACGACAACTGAACGGTGACACGGCAGACGCCAGACAACTGCGATGCGAACGCCGTCGTCGGAAATCTGGACGAGCAAGGGGACGCTTGAGATGGGAGTCGAAGGCCCTACAGGTCAAACATACCCTCACAATCTCCCGCTGTGACAGCCGCCGTCGTCTCCTGTCGCATGCGATTAGTTTTAGCTCAAGCGGAAAGCGCGGCAACATGTAGGGGGTACCGGCTACCTCATCCCACCCCATCATGACAAGCCATTGGCTGAGAGGAAGATCAACGAAGGCGACTCCGAGATGTCTTCGATTGCGAGATCTTATAGTGGGGTGGGAAGGGCCCAATGTCCTGGTGAAGTAACCGGGACAAGCGGTACTAAGAGAAAACGAAGAACTAAGCGCTCGAGGACCTCTGCTTCCAATGTCACTCGACTACCTAAGGTACGAACGAATCAGTAAGACAAGACCCCTAGATCGACGTGGTCCAAGGTACTTTTCTACCTATCCATGGCTCCCAAGTACAACATCGTACCTGCAGTTATCACCTGCTCTCTGGTGCATCAAGCAAGGCAGACGGTGGCGGTGATGTTCGATGGGAGACGTGAGTAGTCTCAAAGTCAACACAGTCGTGGTCTCGCTGGCGAAGTACTCTGAAGTACGAAGTCTACCTAGGAGAGGGGGGTGAAGATGAAAGAGGGGCAACGCGGGGCAAGATGGATATAGCTCCGTCATAGGTCCTTGGCGTTACCGTGCTGCAAATAGGTAGGTACCGTAGACATGACCGGACAAAAACCAACCGACGAGGTATAAGGTATAAATGATGCACTTTTCTAGGGTGACATGAGTAAGTATTGACAGGAATAGTAAATCATGTGCTATTTCGGCCTACTCTCAGGAAGAAGTTAATGAACCAAGGTAGCTGAAGATTAGGTAAGGTAGGCAAGAGATGCGAAGATGTCAACGACTGCTAAGCCGACAATGAAGGAATAGCTGCAAACTCAAGTAGTACCTTTTGCAGGAAAAGTAAGGTACCGACTACTTGGCCGGTACACCGTATCCAAAGAGCTCCCTAAGACCTCTCCTGTCATGCCGATCCAGGTCCCTGGATAAATACCGCCCTGCCTGCCCCTCCTTAAATACCTCGAAGCTCAGGACCTTAACCTTCGACATCTCTTCGACGAACAACAAGTCTTCTTTTCTCACTTGGATCAGCTAGCAACACTCTGGAACTAGGTATGTGGCCACTCAGTGCGGCAAGGCATTCTAATTGCCAACATTAGCTTCCCTTTCTTTACCGGAATCAGTAGCTCACCTCGCAACAGACCATTTTCCCATTCACTCCGAAGCCCCAGAATATCAATATGGGCGTTAACGTCATTACCCTCCAGCCCGGCACTGGCCCCACCCCCGTGGCAGGCCAGATCGTTACTATTGAATACACTGGCTACCTCAAGGACCCCAGCAAGCCCGACCAGAAGGGTCCCCAGTATGTCCACAATCTGCCTCTGCGCCATACCAATAGCACAAAGCTAATTGCATTGCCTTCTTTCACCGCGTACTAGGTTTGATTCCTCTGTCGGTCGTGGCGACTTTATTGTCCCGATTGGTGTTGGAAAGGTCATCAAGGGTTCGTTGTTGATCTCTTAGTTACTCCGTCCTTGTTCAGGCTGCTTATTTCTCTTCGTAGGCTGGGACGAGGGTGTTACGCAGATGAAGGTTGGCGAGAAGGCAACTCTTGATATCTCCAGGTTAGATAATCCCTTTCCCTTCCTTTGATGGGCTAATGCTGACATACCCGGCTCTTCTTTTAGCGACTATGGCTATGGCGCTCGGTATGTTTCACCGGGAGACCTTAAATGAACACTCCATATGCCTCCAAAATGAGATGTCATTGACTGACGATTTCTGAACAGCGGCTTCGCTGGTCATATCCCTCCCAATGCCGACCTCCTTTTGTGAGTAACTCCTCCTCTGCCTCCCGCCTCTCCTTTTCTCCTCTCCTTTTCTCCATTTCCCGGGGTTAAAGTACCTGGACCCTGTGCTGAGAGGACGTCTTCTAGCGATGTTCACCTGAAGGATGTCAAGTAAACAAGTGCTTGGATAACGATTTGGAAACACTGCTGGAGATATCGATGATCATAAACATATGGCGAGTAATGATATGGATACTCTATGCTGGGAGGGCTTCTACGAAGTAAAGCCATTCAGACAGACTTGGCAGTAGAGGAAGGAGAAACAGCCTCCTGCCTATAGGCTGAATTCAAGTGCTCTGGCCGTATCATTCCCTTTTGGTGATTTAATTGATTCCAATGATGCCATGTCTGTACTTGCGACTACACCTCTAAACCCCTCCAGTTCAGCCGAGGAGTTCTAGAGTGGATGCTAACTTTGAAGAGGCTGGTGGGAGTGAGATTTATTAAGGGGAAAGCGTGAACAGCACCTTATACAGCAGAGATGCAACATATAAAGACGAGCCGGATATAAGACAATAACATTTTAGTGTCTTGGATAGACCAAGAAGAGATATTCAGGCACACTGGATCAAAGGGCATCCAAGCAGGCCAGGCCCTGGGCTCCGTTCGACCAGAGTCACTTTCTCCTGCTCTCTTGATATTTAATCCTGTAGAGACGAGTTTGTTTAGTTGCTTTGCCATGATATACTGCGTATAACGACTTGACTAAGGCTGGGTGTGTATGGGGTAGAATGTATAGCTACGAAGAAGGTATAATAAACGGATAAGTGGAAAGAAGGAAGTTGCTCGAATTGGATCGAAGGTTTTTACCTCCCTGGATGCACGCAAGTACCACATCCGAACAAGCGAACAAGGAAATCCCTTGTATTATGTAATACATTTACAAGCATAACTCATCGGCTTCCCCGCTCCATTCTGCTTGCCGGACTTTATCCGTAGAGCTACTCTGCCTAGAGCTGACATAACAGGATCCGTAATAGGTAACGGTAAGCTCTTGCCCCTCCTACCTGCCCGCCTGGCCATTGCCTGACGTACCTATTTCTCAGCCAGGATGCAGCCGTCTTTCGAACCCTCTCGCCTTCCACTCCTCCTCCACTAACCTACCCTCTTCATACACACGACTCATCTGCCCTGGTGCATTTTTTGGCGGCAGTAAATAGACTCCTTTTTACGGGCGACTGTGCCTTCTACTCAGCACATATCCGAACACTGGCAAACAACGTAAAAGCGCGCTTTCATTTTCATTGCACAAGTGGCGGGGTTGACATCTTCCCAGAGTCCTACACTCAAAGCTCCTCCACGTCATAGCTAAGGGCTAGTTATTCGACGACCGGTAATCAGAACTTTCAGTTCACAATCGCCAAACTGGGGAAGCGCAAACTATCTAACGGGGAGTCTTCTACCCATAAAAAAGCAATGCCTGTGAGTATCTCTACCTTGTCCAAGTCTGTTTGTTTGCCTACGCCGGCACACACATGCGTGGTATGATGCATGCATCTATATGTGTGTGCACATGCTATACCGGCAGTTGTTCTGCTACCATCGTCTCAACCCCAGTCGCATATTTCATGGCCAGTCTTGCTGATCGTTGTTTAATGCTTTTCAGGGACAAAAGCTTCCCGAGGTCGACCTCGTCACCCGGATGCAGGTCGACGACTCGGTCGCAGGCACGACCGAAATCGACGAGTCCCTCTACAGCCGACAACTCTACGTCCTGGGCCATGAGGCCATGAAACGCATGGGCACCTCCAACGTCCTAGTCATCGGTCTAAAGGGTTTGGGTGTCGAGATTGCCAAGAATGTCGCCCTTGCCGGTGTCAAAAGCCTTACACTCTACGATCCCGGCCTCGTTGCCCTTCCCGATTTGTCGTCCCAGTTCTTTCTACGTCCCGAAGATGTAGGAAAGCCCAGAGATGAGGTCACGGCTCCTCGCGTTGCCGAACTCAACGCCTATGTTCCCGTCCGCGTGCACCAATCGTCTAGGTATGTATGCTGAGTCTTGGTTTTTTTGTTTTTTTAGTGCAGTGCACTCACTTCCACTTGCTGCGGTTTTGCCGACTTGTCAACTGACGTGCTGTGACTTGTTTGCCTTGACAGTCTAGAGGAAAATCTCTCCCAGTTTGATAAATACCAGGTTGTCGTTTTGACTAGTCTCCCCCTCAAGGTACAGAAAATCATCGCCGACTACTGCCATTCTAAGGGAATCTACGTTGTCGCTGCGGACACCTTTGGCCTCTTTGGTTCGGTCTTCTGCGATTTCGGCCAACAGTTTTCCGTCATCGACGCCACCGGCGAGCCCGCACTAAGCGGCATCATTGCTGGCATTACCGAAGAAGGCCTCGTGTCTGCGCTAGACGAGACCCGTCACGGGCTTGAGGATGGAGACTATGTGACCTTCTCCGAGGTCGAGGGCATGGAAGGTCTGAACGGCTGCGCCCCGCGTAAGATCACGGTCAAGGGCCCTTACACTTTCTCCATCGGCGACGTGTCTGGCCTTGGCCAGTACAAGCAGGGCGGTCTCTACCTTCAGGTCAAGATGCCCAAGGCTGCCAGCTTCAAGAGCATGACAGACGCGCTGGCCGATCCCGAGTTTGTCATGTCAGACTACGCCAAGTTTGATCGCCCTCAACAGCTGCACCTCGGCTTCCAGGCCCTCCATGCTTTCGTCGAAAGCCAGGGTCGGTTCCCAGAGCCAATGAACGACGAGGATGCGACGGTGATCCTCCGTTCCGCCCAGAGTTTCGCCAAGGACCAGGGAATCGAGGTGGAATTCGACGAGAAGGTGATCAAGGAACTCAGCTACCAGGCGCGGGGCGACCTGAACGCCATGGCGGCCTTGTTTGGCGGCATCGCAGCGCAGGAGGTCCTCAAGGCCGTTTCGGGCAAGTTCCAGCCGATCAAACAATGGATGTACTTCGACTCGCTCGAGTCCCTCCCATCATCTTCGGCCCGCTCGGCCGAGCTCTGCAAGCCGCTCGGGTCGCGATATGACGGGCAGATCGTCGTCTTCGGACGCGAGTACCAGGAGAAGATCTCCAACATCAAGCAGTTCCTCGTGGGCGCGGGCGCCATTGGATGCGAGATGCTGAAGAACTGGGCCATGATTGGTCTTGGCACGGGTCCCAAGGGCAAGCTCGTCGTCACGGACATGGACTCGATCGAGAAGAGCAACCTCAACCGGCAGTTCTTGTTCCGGGCCAAGGACGTCGGCAAGATGAAGAGCGACTGCGCGACGGCGGCGGTTCAGGCGATGAACCCGGACCTGGTTGGGCACATCGAGTCACGTAGGGATCGTGTCAGCCAAGAGACGGAGGAGATTTTCAACGAGGAGTTCTGGGAGGGCCTGGACGGGGTGACGAATGCACTGGACAACGTGGAGGCCAGGACGTATGTGGACCTCCGTTGCGTGTTCTTCCAGAAGCCGCTTCTGGAGAGCGGCACGCTGGGCACGAAGGGGAACACGCAGGTGATTCTGCCGCACCTGACCGAGTCGTACTCGTCGTCGCAAGATCCTCCCGAGAAGGGCTTCCCCCTGTGCACGATCCGGAGCTTCCCCAACAAGATCGACCACACGATCGCGTGGGCCAAGGAGTACATGTTCGAGAATCTGTTCATCGAGTCGCCGTCGACGGTCAACCTGTACCTCACGCAGCCCAGGTTTGTCGAGTCGACGCTCAAGCAAGGCGGAAACGCCAAGAACATCCTGGAGACGCTGAGGGACAGCCTGACGACGGACCGGCCCCGGACGTTCGGGGACTGCATCGCCTGGGCTCGGCTTTTGTTTGAGCGGGAGTTCAACAACAAGATCCAGCAGCTCCTGTACAACTTCCCCAAGGGCGCGAAGACGTCGTCGGGCACGCCCTTCTGGTCCGGACCGAAGCGTGCGCCGGATCCGCTCAAGTTCGACGCTTCGAACCCAACGCACTTTGCCTTTGTGGTGGCGGCGGCGAACTTGCACGCGTTCAACTACAACATCAAGTCGCCCGGGACGGACAAGGAGATTTACCTGCGGGAGCTGGAGAACGTCATCGTGCCGGACTTTGCGCCGTCGGAGGGCGTCAGGATTCAGGCCAACGACACGGATCCGGTACGTCCACCTCCCCCCCCCCCCCCCCCCCCCCCCCCCCCCCCCCCGGGCCCGGTCATACGCCCGCTGTGCAAGTGAAACTGACAGAGTTGGCGTGGGGTTTTTTCTTTTAGGATCCGAACGCCGAGGGAGGATCGGACGAGGAGGAGCTGCAGAAGATCATCAACAGCCTCCCGTCGCCCAATGAGCTAGCCGGGTTCCAGTTGACGCCGGTCGAGTTTGAGAAGGACGACGACACGAACCATCACATCGACTTTATCACGGCGTGCAGCAACCTGCGGGCGGCCAACTACAAGATCGAGGCGGCGGATCGGCACCAGACCAAGTTCATCGCGGGCAAGATCATCCCGGCGATCGCGACGACGACGGCGCTGGTGACGGGACTGGTGATGCTGGAGCTGTACAAGGTGGTGGACGGCAAGACGGACCTGGAGCAGTACAAAAACGGGTTTATCAACCTGGCGCTGCCGTTCTTCGGGTTCAGCGAACCGATTGCCAGCCCCAAGGTGGAGTACAAGGGGCCGGAGGGCAAGGTCAAGCTGGACAAGATTTGGGACCGGTTCGAGGTGGAGGACATGACGCTCCGGGAGCTCCTGGATCACTTCGAGAAGAAGGGCCTGACCATCTCGATGCTCAGTTCGGGGGCGAGCCTGCTCTACGCCAGCTTCTTCCCGCCGGCGAAACTCAAGGAGCGGTATCTGCTCAAGCTGAGCAAGCTGGTGGAGACGGTGTCGAAGAAGCCGATCCCTGCTCACCAGAAAGAGGTCATCTTTGAGATGGTGGCGGAGGACATGGACGAGCAGGACGTGGAAGTTCCTTACATCAAGGTCAGGAAGGGTTAAACGAAAGGGAGACGGGAACGGAACAGAGCAAGGCGGTTGTCTCGACTGGGTTTCCCTCTCCTTCTGAACGCCTAGAAGGGTTAGGAATAGACGGAATACGTGGGTTTAGTATGACTTTTTGTCTTTGAAGGGTATTATTACGATGAGATGGGCGTAGATGATGTTAAAATACCATGGCCCGAGTTGGTAAGGCCCCTACGGTACGGTACCTAAGGTAGTTCATGGTAGTCTGAAGCAACCGACTTTACCCAGTGAAACGGACGGGGCTAATACAAGTTTAAGTGTAAGTTTGTACTAAGTACGGATAAATGAGTTGTGCGATCAATAAGGTACCGTACCTGTATCGCCAGGGCAAAGGTGAAGGAGCGTAGTTGATTGGTACGAAGTACATTCGTCCGAGACTCAACAGGTGACTAATAATGCTTAGGAATGACAATTCGACATTATGCCAAGGCGGAGGTTTTAGGATCGGTAGTCAGATAGTTAGTCATGGTTACCTCATATATTATCGAGTGCTAGAAGCTCTCAACTGAGGTTCTCTACTCACTTATTAACATCATTACTACGTAGTTGTAATCATTCATAATCCCAAACGGACAGTGAAAGTCGAGCATCATAAGCATCACAAGCATCACAACACAACCCCTCACCTATAAGTTACAACCAATGAACCGATAACCCAGCGCTTATTTACGGATACATACCTTATACATAAGGCATATATATATATATATATATATATATTCTACGTAAAGGCTATAATCTATGAAGACCCTTCGTCTCATAAACCCTACCTTCGCCAACAGGATTGGGATCCAGTGTCAAACGTCTTCCTCCATCAGAACATACTCGACATCTCAGGCGACAGTTAAGCAATCCAGCATCAACTCCAGCGGCTTCGGCTATATCGGGAACCATCACCGACAGCAGCAACAAATCAGAACCATGGTGAGACTTTCTTTTCCATCCCAGCTATAGGGACCAGCCGAGATGGGAGAATGCCAGCTGACATGGGGACCATTTAGTCGACCACCAACAACAATACTACCAAAAAGGACGGCATCCTCAACTGGGTCAAGCCCGGTGACACGTCGGGCGAGTTCAAGCGTCAACAGAGTTCATTCCGGGACTGGATCTCCCGCGAGTCGGGTGCCCGGTTCCCGCCGGAGAAGGGTCGGTATCATCTGTACGTGAGCTATGCTTGTCCCTGGGTGAGTCTCTCTCTCTCCCCCTTCTTTTTAACACCAGAAACGTATCAACTAAACGACCCCCCCAAGGCCTGCCGAACCCTCATCACGAGGAAACTCAAAGGCCTCGACGACGTGATCAGCTACTCCGTCGTCCACTGGCACCTCGGCGAGAAAGGCTGGCGCTTCACCACCCCGGACGACCTCGCCGAGGACGTCCCCGGCGACAACGTCATCCCGGACCCCGTCGAGGGCCACGAGTCCTTCACCCACCTGCGCCATATCTACTTCGAGTCCAACCCGGGCTACGAGGGTCGCTTTACCGTCCCGGTGCTGTACGACAAGCAGACCAAGACGATTGTCAGCAACGAGAGCAGTGAGATTCTGCGGATGCTGGGAACTGAGGTATGCCGTCGTCGTCCTCCTCCTCCTCCTCGTCATCGTCATCTTCATCGGTCGTTGCTGGTTTCACGAGAGACAGACAAGACAAGAGAGTTAACAAGGGAAAAAAACAAACAAAGTTCGACGACTTGACCGAGCCTCGATTCCGGGAATGGCACCCTTACCCGGACAACCTGCGCAGCCCAATCGACGAGACGAACGGGTGGGTGTACGACCTCATCAACAACGGCGTCTACAAGTCCGGCTTCGCTACCACCCAGGCAGCGTACGACCGCAACGTCGTGGCCTTGTTCGACGCCCTCGACCGCGCCGAGGCCCATTTCGCCTCCAAGAAGCCAGAGGACGGGCCGTACTGGTTTGGTGATGTGATGACCGAGGTGGATATCCGGCTGTGCGTAGTTATTCCCCCGTTCCTCCGTTCCTCCGTTCCTCCGCCCCCCCCCCCCAGCAGACCATGAGAAGCGAGACAGCTAACCAAGTGAATGAACGTTCCAACCGTCCCCTCAGTTTCGTGACTCTTATCCGCTTCGACGTAAGCCCCCCCCCCCCCTTTTTTTCTTTCTTCTCAACACTGATCACTGATCTGGGGAGCCACCAACAACTAACACCGCCCGCCATCCACCAGCCCGTCTACGTCCAGCACTTCAAGTGCAACATCCGCGACATCCGCTCCGGCTACCCGCGCCTGCACGCCTGGATGCGCAACCTCTACTGGAACCACCCGGCCTTCAAGGAGACCACCCAGTTCGAGCACATCAAGTGGCACTACACCCGCAGCCACGCCCAGATCAACCCCTTCGCCATCACCCCGCGTGGCCCCGTCCCTGATGTGCTGCCCTTGGATCAGGAGGTTCGCGCTGTCGAAGCCGCTGTTTCCAAGGCGTGAGTGGGAGGGAAGCATAGCTCGTTCGAGTACACAGAGGGGCCAAACTCATGTCATGTAATGGTACAATCACGAAATAAACCTTCCACATTCACAGCGGTGGTCGGCTTTTTAGATGAGGGTATCACAACACCTACTCCGTCCAACACGAAGAACTGCATACAGGGGAGAGAGAGGCCTGTCCAATATCAACATTGCTCAACATACCTACCCGCTACACAATCCAGCCTACAGTGGAATGCTCTCACGCGGGAAACTCGGGTAAATCAAGTACGTTGATAAAAAAGTAGCCTCACATAAAACACCCCTATCCCCCCTTATATTCCATTTCTATGACATGAAGCGACTATGTCAGACCATTAGATGTGATGCAGTGGTAAACAGCGCAAAGGACACCGCCAAGTGAGACAGCAACAAAATGATAGTGATACCACATGAGCAACCAAACAACAAAATTAAGGGGAAAAAAAAAAAAATTCCCGCTATATATATGTACATATATAGAACGAACCCGACAGCCCCGAACCCAAGGTAATCTCCTGCTTGCTTTGCGTGCATCCCTTTCCTTTGCTTTTCTCCGTGTTCTCTCAACTTGCGTCGTGTCCAAGAGGCCATGACGCATGGAGATTATTGTTTAGGGCAAAAAGTAGGAACATAACATGATGGTAACAACCAACTGTGCTTTTTTCTTCTTCTTTTTTTTCTTTCTGTCATTATAGCTGGCCTGACACAAGCGCTTCCGTAGCTGGAAGAATATTAGTATCTGGACCAAAAAGAAGGACCAAAAAGAAGGACCAAAAAGAGGACCAAAAAGGGGAACAAAAATACATACCACTGTTGATATACGCCCGCTTCGCATCCAGAGCCACGCCAAAGCGCCGCTCCAGCTCCTGCTTAATCCCCTTCTTGGTAACCGTCATCAGATCCGCCGTGCGCAGAATCTCGCGGATCTCCGCCAGCAGCGCATCGTCGCTCGGCAGGCCCGCCAGCTCCTCGGGGGAGAAGAACTGCGACCCGCCAAACTGGCTCGCCCGGTTCCCCAGGTTCGGCGTGCTGTTGTTGTTGCTGTTGTTGTTGTTGATGTTGTTCTGACCAAAGCCGCCCATCATTTCCGAGGCCGCGAGGGACATGCGCGACAGGTTCCGCGAATCGATACCGCCGACGCCGCCGCCGTACGGGGGGAGGGGAGGCGTAATGGCCGCGCCGCCGCCACCGTACCCGCCCACAAAGGACCCGGGCCGGCTGTGCGGATACCCATACTCGGACACCGCCACCTGAGCGCCGTGTTGTCCCTTCTTGGTGGCGTAGCTGTACCCGGAGACCTCGGAATGCGCGTCGTCGCGGATCGTCTGGTTCTCCCAGAGCTCGGCCTGGTACTCCTCCCACTTCTTACGCGGGATCGAGCTCGGGTCGAACTTGCCCTCGTCCGTGATGACCACCTTCTTGCCGTGCTCGCCCGCCACCACCCGCGTGTTGCCCCAGTTGAAGTCATCCATGTGCCAAAAGGCGTACAGGGGGAGCCCGAAGCTGAAAACGGGGATGGCGATAATGTACAGAATCATCCACCCGATCATCTCCCACTTCCGGCGCAGGATGAAGATGATGGCCTGCAGCCCGTAAATGGCCGCCAGGAGAATAAAGGCCGTGATGGGCACGAACGAAGGGTTCCGCGCCACGAGGACGATCAGGTACACGATATACGCCACGACAACCGGCTGCACGATAGTGCTGAGAAGATCCACAAAGACCACGAACCGCATGGAGAAGCAGCAGAAACCGCAGAGCTGGGTCATGGGGATGAGCTCCATCAGGTTATGCACGGTGGAGTTGATCCAGCGACGTCGCTGCGAGAGGAACACCTTCCACGAGTCGGGCGCGATCGTCCAGGCTTGGGCGCGGCGGATATACTTGGTCTTGTACTTGTTGTGGTACTTGAGCAGCAGCGTCGTCAGGTAGCGGTCCTCGCCCAGGTGCAGCAGGTTCTTCATATGCAGCGTGTCGACCCGGATCGTCGCGTAGGCCTCGACCACCTCCCGGCAGACGAACAGCGGCTTGCCCGTCTCGGCGGCGCGGATGCGGTACATGGAAAAGCAGCCGGGCAAGCAGGTGACGCTGCCGAACAAGCTCTCGAAGGCCTTGGTCAGGTTGTGCGATATCCAGTACTCGTACACCTGGATCATGGTGATGAACGACGACTTGGCGTTGCTCAGCGCCGTTTCACCGCAGACGGCGATGATGCGCGTGTCGTCCAAAAAGGCCGATATCATGCGCGTGGCCGAGTCGGGAGCCACGTCCGTATCGGCGTCGATCTGGAACATGAATTCGTAGAACGTCGGGTTGACGCCGATGACGTTGCGGATCTGGTGGTACATCTCCAGCTCCAGAGGCGTCATCGCCAGGTTATAGTGGACGCGGTTCAGGAACCGCATGATGACCATCTGCGAGTCTCGCTTGCCGCGGTTGCCGGGACGAGACACCTCCGACGGCTTACCGACCTTGACGATCACCAGGAACGGGACGATGTGGCCCTGCACCTCGTACAGGCCCGAGTAGACCTTGCCCATGTTATGCTGCTTGAGGCCCTCGCCGAGCGACTCGAAGCTGAGCGGCTCGGGGTCGACCGTCTCGGGCACGCCGAGGATATCGAGCACGATGCGCGGCGTCGGCCTGTCGTTACCTTGGCCGATAATCATGCCGTCGCAGACGATGACGAGCAGTTTACGCTTATCGTCGTAGCGCATCCGGGCCGCCGAATCGATGGCTCGACGCAGCGACTCCTCGTCCTCGGTATAGGCGGGAATCTGGCACATGATGAACTTGTCGAGGTTCTCCGGCATGGTCTTGGTACCGAACTGAAGCGCGGCGAAGAACTTGAAGGCGATGATGCTGGCGAGGAGAGCCGAGATGGCCAGCACCAGGTACGCCGCGAACTGACAACGCACCGAGCCTCGGGTATCCACGTCGCCAACGTAGAAGAGGTTGTTCAGGCAGGTGGTCATGTTGCCCTTGACCTCCGGGTCGATATCGAGCGCTTCATAGTGCTTCGTGATGTCCTCGCCCGACATCTGTCTGATCAGCGTCATGACCGACTCGTCCATGAAGTCGACTTCGTCCCGGCTTCCCGGGTTCGGTTCCGGCCGGCCGGGCTTATCCGCCATGGGGCGACCTCCAATGACGTACTGGGTAAGGTCGTAGACGTGCCCGTCCATGCTCACCACCACTTCCTGCCTCCGTCCGAGCGTGCTGATGTACTGAGGCGAGAACCCGACCCTTCCCTTGAGGTAGCGCGATCTCAGCATGGACATTTGTTGGTAGTACCAGTGCTCCCGGGTGTCGTTGGTGAAGTAGCGGAAGTCGTGGAACCTGGCGTTCAAGTCGTTGCGGTTGATGACCGTCGGTGAGCCGGTCAGGTTACGGGGCTTGTAGTCGAGGAGGACCCTTGGATCCACACGCCCGCTCCGGCCTCTGCAAAGTGCGGAGACCTGCACGGGGAAGAGAGAGCTGACATCCATGCCGGCGTAGTCGAGGATGTCCTCCGTGTCGATGTTGGGGGGGTAGTGCCGGGGAGCGTAGGCGCCCAGATCGAAGACGTACCCGCGGATCGAGATGTAGGCGCCCCTGCTGCCCCTCTCGCCGTTGTACGACGATAGCTCCTGGGCGCTGTACACATCCTGCCTGGGGCAGATGAGCAGAGGGAACCCGACCATGAAGAAAGCCGCCACCCCGCAGGCTAGCCAGATCATCAGGTTGATGGCTAGTTTCTCCCTCCAGGCCACGCGGACGTCTTTGCGAGGCATGCGGCCGAGCTTCCGGATGAAGAAGTCGGGGATGAACCAGGTCATCACGTAGACGGCAAAGACCCAGCGCTTGCGGCTCGGACTATCCTTGTATTCCTCGACCTCGACCAGGCTCTTTTCATTGCCGCGCTCGGCCATCTGTTCTCTCGTGTCGAGGTTCTTGAACATGTCGCCGCCGCCAAAGGCAGACACGCCGGCCTCGGAGCGGGTGTCGGAAGAGTCGTGGCCTCCGAAGAAGCCGCTCCTCGTCTTTTCGCCGTACATCAGCGGCGTGTTACCGGCCGAGAGGAGCCGTTCTTTGGAGGCGCCGAAAGCATACCCGTCACCTCCTCCGGCGTCGGAGGGCTGACCGAGGCGGCCCGATGCCGAAGACGCCTCGGCCAGCTGAGCAATGTCCATCCAGTAACGCTCACTCAAGAAGACGCCGGTGGAACCGACGCGGACCTCGTTGCCCGGCCACCGCCTGTCCTCGATGACCAGCTCGGCCCTTTCCCTCTCGCTGCCCACGAGCATGGTCTCGGCGTCGACCAGTCCCAGGAACTCGCCAAAGGGAAGGAAGAGGCTGAAGTCGGCGGACCTCAACCGTTGGCTCACTTCGGCGATGCCGAATGTCTGCACTTGGGTCCGGACGCACTTGCTGTCGAACTGGTTGGCGATGCGGCGATCGTTGGACTTTAGGCAGAAGACGAAGTACGAGTTGGTGGAAGGGTCGGCGACCGCGCGGGTGACGTTGTCCAAGGCGGCGAGGAACTGGCCCGCAGCACCGCCGTGGTCCGACGAAGCAGGGTTCCTGGAACCGCCCACCTGGGAGGCGGTGTCGCTGGTGGGCTTCTCCGCCTCGGCAGGCTCGGCAGCCTGGCGCTGCAAGACCTGCTGTGTCCGCGCGGCCGCGGCGGCGCGGGCCGTCTTCCTGGACATGACGCTGGGAGCGCGCATCGGCCTGGAGCTGATGCTGGCCTGCATGACGGTAGACCTCTCGTTCGGATGGGGCACGGTCTGGAGGGCGTCCTGGCCAAACAGACGGGCGACAAAGTCGCTCTTGGTGGAGTTGACCATGTTGAGGAGGTCGGCCGAAATCACCTCGCCATTCTCCTCCACCAGCCCCTTGACGGGGTAGTCGACCTCGCCGGCAAAGTGCTTGACGGTGAAGACGGCAGCGGCGTTTTCGGTCAAAAAGTTGCTCCCGGGAAGTTTGGCGGTGGAGGAGCCGGGGGTGATGGCAGGGTTCTTGCCTTCGAAGCGCTTCCGAAGGCTCTCGAGGAACTGAAGGTCGGTGCGGTTCCGGCGGCTCTGGTCATCGAGGATGCTCAGCAGGCCGTTCCCGGGCTTGAGGAGCCCGCGGACGGCGTCCGAGTTGTCAAAGTAGCTCGTGGCGGCCACGGCGACGTCCTCGTTCTCGAGCAGGTCGGCCTTGCGGTCGAAGAAGTTTTGCAGGGTCAGGTTATACAGGGCCTCGGTGGCGGCGTTGTTCAGGAGCTGGTCGAGGACGGAGCCGGTGGAGGTTTGTTGGGAGAAGCCGGGGAAGTCGATGATGGAGACGGTGTTGGCGACGGAGTCTTCGGGGGCGCAGAGGCGTTGGTTGACGTTCTCGATAATGTAGGTGACGAGGAGAGAGTAGAGAGTCCTGGCCAGCTCGTTGGCGTGGGCCCGGGCGCCGCTGGGATCGAGCATGATGGTGACGCGCTCCTTGTGGATCATCTTGGTCTTGTACGAGAGGGTGGTTTGGAGGTCCTGGGTGCTGACGCCGAGGAAGGCTGCGATGATGGCAAGAACATCCTTGTTCTTGGCCACGGTGACCATGGTGGCGCCTTCGTGGGAGAAACCACCGCTGTCATCGCCGGTGACCTGGGTGTTGGCCGAACTTTCAAACTCGAGCTGGCCGATGTGGAGGATGGTGGCCAGGATCTGGCAGATCTCGGCAATCTCGCTCCGGGGGAACTCGAGCTTCCGTAGGGCGTTCTTGAAGATCTGGAAGCCCTCGGCGTCGTTGATGCCAACCTTGAGTTGGGTCGGGTGGCCCAGATATTTCCAGCGCCTGTGGTGGGCGGTCGAGTCGTCGAGGCCCAGATGGGTCTTCTCGGCCGGAGTGGTGCCGGCGAGGAGGTAGTAGAGGATGTGAAAGTTCCGCTCTCCTGTGGGGACGTCGGTGATACGGCTGCGTTCCAGACGGTGGTCGAGGAGTTTGCTGCCCACGAGGACGGGGTTGGTAGTGGTGGATGTGTCATATTGGAGTTCGTAGAACAAACCAGCCTTGGATGCGGTCGGGGTCGTGGCCGTCTTTGTGGTGGTGAGAGTATCGAAGACGTAGGCTGCGAGGGAGGCCTTTGTAGAAAGGGGAGTTGAGGATTTGTTGAGCATGGCGGTCAATAGATGAGCCCTGATGGTAGATTTGCCGGAGCCGGATTCGCCTCTGTTGCGTAGGATGTGTTGTCAGCTTTTCATTGTATACGATTCTTTCGTCGAGTCCCGAGTCAACTTACAGGAAGACGATGGCTTGGTTCTCGGATCGATGGCCCAGTCGGAGCCAGGCACGGTCTGCCATCTCCTCGGCGCCAGCCATGGCGCTCCCCTCCTTGCCTCCATCCGGGCCTTTGGAAGACGAGGTATAATTATTGATGGAAATCAGGGCATGCGAGGAGAGTTTGGCAGTGGGAAGGGACACATGGAATCGACTGGCCAGGTGGGCAGTCAACTGAGTATCGGACTGCAGATGAGCCGGCAGCGACGGTAGGGAAGCTTGAGAATGAGCTCCGCTACCGGCTGACAGGGACGGCAGGTTCATGGTCATGATGGGCAAGATGGGCAAGATGCCCCGAGGGAGCAGCCGGGGCCTGGGGACCTGGCGCCGTAGGCACCCTTATACCGAATAAACGACGGCCGTTTGTCCACAGCAGGTCGAGGAGGTGTCGGTAACAGGAGGATATTAGCTGGTCAACGGTACAGCGTTACGCCGTTGTTGGGTGGCTGTCGAGAGATAAGCCACGTCGTTTAAGGCGTTCAGACGCTTGTCTATAGACTATTGTCCACAGGTACGAGACACAGGGGACGCTGGGGGCTTTCGGTGGTGCCAGAGAGCGATGGTCTAGCCGAGACGGGGCGAAACGAGGGAAGAGAGAAATCTGACAGAACGAGAGAGAGAGAGAGAGAGCGAGAGGATTTCACGGCCTGGCAGAAGCCCTAACGAAGGAGAAGAAAGATGGGAAGAAACGTATCCCCCGAGATATTAGTTCGAAACGAGGATAACGAATGTCGAGTTGAAGGGGAAGAAGATTAAAACGAAAAAGAGAAGAACAAGATAGACGGCTTTGCCCGGCCAAATGCTGAACGATTCTCTACGGACGAGGGGATCGACGGATGGACTGAATTTCTTAGGGACACCAGCAGAGGAAAAGCAGAAAGCAGAAGGGGATCGATGATTGCCTTCATGGCAGGGGCAGGGGGGGGAGGGGTGTCAGATTACGGCGGGCTATAACGCTCATAGGCCACAGGGGGAAGGGGTAAAAAGTGGGGAAAATAGAAGCAAGGCAGGTACGGCGTACCTGTGTACTTGGCTGTGGGAAGGAAGAGTGGCCATGTGTACACTACCTAATAAGGTACACTACGAGCAGCATCCTGCCCGCAGCGGGTCTTGCCAGCGTGTTACCTAGGTAGCCTACCTTATGTACATACAGTATCTAGGTACCTTAGGTACCTACCTTACATAAGGTACGTTGTATGTCTCCAGTACGAACACAAAGTACGCCCCTCGCACATGTACTCCGTACGTTGGGTGGACCATTGGAGTGACCATTGTGCGAGGACGACTGGCCTGGGAACACCCGAACCCGAACAAGAATAGCGCGGGCTGGAACACTTTGTTTGGTCCCGGGGAATCCCTTTTCGAAGCGCGAAAGCTTGATTAGTACTAAGGTAGTTACGCAGCTACACAGTAGTCTACCTTATGGAGCAACACGGCGGGCGCAAGGCAGAACAGACCCAAACGAACAATTTTGGCCGATGAATGAATAAATTTGATAATTCAGTAGTATAAGACATCAATGTCATGTTATGTTACTTCTTGGCTTTGTGTTAGCTGAACATTCCACAATGTCAGATAAACGATTAATAATGGGCTTCTAAGTTCGAATCGAGGCAGAGGAGACACAAGCTCGGAGTGGCATTCCACCAGGTACATAGGGTAGTCACGGGCTTCAGGGTCGCTCTCGAGATTCATCATGTTAACCCGTGCTCCATGCTGCAAAGCCGTTGTTTATTCGAAACCAAAGGGTAACGGCGATCTTGTCGTCTTATTAGTGTCACCTCCGTCGGGTCTCAGTTAACCTTTATTTTGCCAGAGCACTCATCATTGCTTTTATTACATTCCAACTAAGCTTATTTCCTGACAAATGCTCACTTACTTCGTACACTACCTTATTACTTGGTGCAAATTATGGTATAGTTTTCTTGACCGGACGGGACGATGGGAAAAGACGATGACAGATACAGTGCAAAATCCCACGAAAAGACGATAAGATCACCGAGGACCCCAACGAAGAAGTGCCAAGAGAGGCAAGCGGGAGGCGCTAAACGCTAAACGGGCGAAATAAACGGGCCCTCGATCTCTCTACGGTACCCATTACTTCAGTACGTTGTACTTGGCCCCATCGGTCGACAGTGACAATGGAACCCTTGCCCTTTACGAAGTATGGTCATGGATGATTGTACGAAGAAAACCTTTAGGGTATCGTATCGTCAAGTCAGATTCATGGCCGGTTTCTCGGGAGTTGTTTCGACTTTTTCCAGTGAGAGAGGGAGAGAGACGGCGGGCTCAAAAAAAGGAAGAAGAAAAAAAAGGTGGACTTGCTGCATGGCTGCACACCACCTCAACAGAGCGATACGAACTGCTGCGCCGATTCGATTCGATCTGCATGAGACCCTCTGCTTCATAAGGTAGCCAGCCAGACAGCCAGCAATGCCTCACAGTAGCGCCACGTCCCATCTTGCTTATTATGGATCACACGGTTCATACCCCATCAAGACAACAAGTGAACCCATCTGTCTCAGGGGAGGGGTCAACACCCCTTTTTATTTTTCCTTCTCGATCTTATTGTTAGGCGGGTATGGACTGGAGCACAGCGTACACGTACAGTCAGACTACTTTATGAACCGCAATCTTACGAAATAACAAAGAATGCGCGCCGAGTTTCTGCCGAGCCTCCATAAATAACAATACAAGAATGAAGCCCGGAAAAAAATTGAGTAAAGAAATCGAAGAGGAAAAGAAAAGAACCCCCCCCCCCCGGTTTGTACGGCCCTCGTATTCGTGGGTCATGCAAGCAGTCACTTTGCCCACTCCAGTATGGGAGGAGGAGGGTCAACGAAGCCCAAAGAAAGAAAATGGGACTGTCGAAAAGAAAAGACGCTGAGGCGACCCGAGCTGCTTGCATACCTGAGATGATTACAAGTGGGACGGAACGGTCTCGTCTCATTCGGCTGAATTCTGGATCATCGTGGAAGCCGGCGGACGCTACAGAGTACTCCATAGAGTTCCAGCCCAAGAAACGACTGTCGGACAGTCGAACCGTCGAACAGTCGAACTGGGCACCGGTGTCACTGGTCGTCACCCCAAGGTCCTTGTTCCTGTCCACCCAAGTCTCTCAGGTCCTCTCTCTATGAAGTACACACGAAAGTACGAACGTTTTATTTCGTCCACAAGGTACCTACTTCGAACGAAAGAACTTCGTGGGCTGTTGCGCGACCCCCTGGACGGGGCCCACCCATCAGCTTTCTCTCGCCTCGGGTACGAAGTAGTCTGTACCAATCGTCCTATCATGGCCGTCATCCTGTCATTTTAGGGTCCTTTCCTTTAGGTCCCTCAGGGGGGAGGGGGTCCTATTGGAAGGAGGGTATTATTGTCATCCGGGCCTAGTACCCCACCGTATGTATTCTCAGCGTTCGCCTGGACTTTGACCCCCCTGGCTGGCATGTCGTCTGGGGGGTTCTGTTCGGGTTCTGGTTTACGCCGTCGATCCCTCCTGCCCTGACCTTCTCTAAACCTTCACCTTTACGTGAATCCATCCTCCTCTCTTCGTTGCCCTCGCTTCAACTTGTTCATTGTCTAATCGTCTTTCGCTGAAAGTCGTCTTTTTTTTCGCTTCCTATCTAGCCTTCCTCATTCTCCGACTGCCTCATTCGTTTCGGCGGTTGCTTAATCCATCGTTTAATTCCTCCTTCTTCTTTTCCATCGTTCGTTCTCCCCAGAAATCCTGTTCAATCCAACTTTACTTCTCGAAAAGAAGAAGGACCTTTCGTTTGCCTAACACGGTCACCGGAAAAAAAAAACCCCGACCTTTACGAGTTGCAATCAACTGCCTGTTTTCATCATCCTTTCCGTTGATACTAGACACGTCCACATCCAGTCCACGTCAACGTCAACTCGACGTCCAACCTCGAACAACGCTCTCGCTCGAACTCTTCTTACCATACTCCATACTCGTACACACAACGCCGGTACTGACCGCACTGCTCACTGGCTCCGACCCCTCCCTGGATTCATCTGCCACTCCCGCATTAGTCTTTCTTTGACGGGCTATTCTCCTTCACGCCTCTGTTCCAGTATCGAAAACGAAAACGTGACTGTCCTCAAGGGGACATCACGGACGCCCAGCCCTCGATATGGCAAACTCACGCATGTCCATGTACTCGGTGGGCTCCGAGATGCCTGCAGGGTCGTCCAGAGGCATCGGCCAGCAACCCTCCCAGGTTTCAACCACCAGTCTCCTCAACTCGATCCACAACATCTATCTCTCCTCCCAGCCGTACCCCCTCGATGCTGGCACAAGTGTCGTCGTCAACACATGGCTCACGGCCGCTCAGCCTGGCCATGATGGCAGGGCCGGCGGGACCGTGGATTCTTCCTTGGGCGCCAAGGCATGGGAACATGCCCGTCGGCGTGCTGAGGACGGCTGCATCATATTAGGGTATGTTAATATGACGACCGGGATAAAAAAGAAAAGAAAAGAAAAAATGAAAAAGAAAAAGAAGAAAAAAACCCAATCCTTTCCTCATATGCCGTGTCATGTAAAATTCCTTTGCTGATTGGTCTAGTTCTCTCCATGCATCGACTCCCTCCGTACTCACTCCGTTCATCGCGTCCTTGCCCTTTTCTGCGCCCTCCTCTCTCTACAACGCGTTAAGTGCCATTCAGCCCTTCCTACGATGCTCCACGCCATATAACCCGTCCACTCCTCGACAGGTCGCCCTGGGCGTGACTTTCACACTTAATCTTGCCGGCAATCTCAAGACAGCCTCGGTTTCCCTGGCCCAGGGCGGCATCGACACTGCCAAGGGCCTGCTGAACATCCCACCGGAAGCTGGATATAGGGCCTTCGATGTATTCTATTATCTGTTGACCTCGGCTTCGACCCCCGCCGAAAGGGAATTCCTCGGCCTCAAGCCTGCTTCCAACTACACTCTCTTGGCACGGTCCGGCACGTACGACCCGCCCCCTTACCTCCCGACGGCCGACGACGCCGCTTCCGCCGAAGACTTCCGCACCGCTCTGAAGGAGATCGGTATCAAGGGCTCCGCCCATCGGAATCTCATCTCTACCCTGGCCGGCCTGCTCAACCTCGGCAACGGCCTGGATTACGGCGTCGACGAGGACGCATTGGACGAGATATGCGAGGACGTCGGCGGGCTGCTGGGCATGGAGCCCGAAGTCCTGATCAAACAGTGCACCACCGAAGACCGCACCACCCTCGTCGGTGGTCTGTACGAGTCCCTCGTGGACTGGGTCCTTTCCAAGGCGAATCAAGCCATCGAGGCCCAGATGCTTCGCATTCGGAACGGGGAGGAGACCATGGACGGCCGTCGTGGTGCGCAAACCCCCACCTCCGATGCCGAGAGCGAGGACACCGTCTGCCTGACCGTCCTGGAGGTGCCTGACCCGGCCCTCGGCAAGGCAGCGGCCATGCGCGGCGTGTTCGATGACACCGCTGGCATCAACGCCGAGATGATTGCGGATGGCATCGAGCTTCCCTCTCCCGGCACCTCCGTGGCCCGGGAGATGGAGAACGCCGTGGCCGAGGTCGCTCCCCATCTCGGCATTGCCAACTCTCCCGCCAGCCGGGAAAATCAATACCAGCTCGAGAAGAGGGAGACCATTCTCGAGAAAGTCGCCCACTCCTGCGAAGACGACGGCTTTGTCAAGCAGCTGCTCTTCCCCGTGCCAGGAGAGGGCATCAAGCTGGGCAGCCACGGCCGTATCGACCTGGCTAGCCTGCTCGTCTCCAGCCGCGTTTGGTACCATCTGTCGCTCCACCCCACCGACGACTCTCCGCAGAGTCTGGCGGCCCTGCCGTCCGTTACTTCGGCGTGGTCGGCCGGCACCGTCTCCCGTCAGCTTCGCGCATGGCGCCTTCCCGAATGGGCCAACAGGCGCAACAAGAATCTCGATTTCACCGCCGACTTCGACGTCGAGGAATTCGTCCAGCGTTATTCGATCCTCGGCTGCAAGGATGGCCGGGACGGTATCGAGAGCTGGATCCTGGAGCGTGGCTGGAGCAACGGCGAGGTCATCGTAGGCAGAGAGCGTGTGTGGATGCGCGAAGCCGCTTGGTGGGAGGCCGAGAGCATGCTCGACCTCAAGCCAAACGACGGCGGCTTCCCCGGCATGGGCATGGGTATGGAGTCCGGCTACTCCGCCGCCGGCAGCTCTTACTTCCCACCCCAAGGTATGGACGGCGGTCCCTTCAACGGTAGCAACGACCAGCTCGTCCATCACCAGCGCAACCTTAGCCAGGGGAACATGTCTCAGGCCACCTTCCACGTCAACCCCAACGCCAACGGCCTCTCGGCGCCGTCCATTGCGCCGACGGCCATGACCGGAATGCGCAACACCGTCCGCGGCGACTATGGACTCGGCAGAAAAGGGGACACCCGCAAGGACCAGGTGTACTACAATGAGGACGGTGAATTCGTCGGCCAGCTGGACCCCGAGTTGGCCCACAACAAATCCATCGAAGAGCACGAGATGACCCGTGCCCGAAGGATCTGGGTGGTGATCGTCTGGGCGCTCACTTTCTGGATCCCGTCCCCGCTCCTCCGGTACGTCGGACGTATGAAGCGGCCGGACGTGCGCATGGCCTGGCGCGAGAAGCTCGTTCTCTGCTTCTTCATCGTGCTCCTGAACGGTATCATCGTCTTCTGGATCATCGGACTCGGACGCGTTCTCTGCCCCAACTTTGACAAGGCCTACAGCCAGCGCGAGGTGGCCACCCACACCGGCACCAACGATTTCTGGGTCAGCATTCACGGCAAGGTGTACGACATCACCCGTTTCTACAGGCTCCAGCATTCCGATATCGACATTCCAACCACCACGGACAACATGATGCCGTTTGCCGGCATGAACCTAGACGACTACTTCGTCGCGCCCCTGCCGTTGACGTGTCCCGGCCTCGGCATCCCCGAGACCACCCGTCTGATGCAGAACAATACGCCCGAGTATCCCACCGGCGTCCATACCTCGGGCTTTTATCAGGCCAATCCCACGAGCCAGCTGTACCGGGACGACTGGTATACCCGTCGCTTCCGGCCCCGGATCAAGGAGTACTTCAAGGGCGACCTGGTCTGGTCGCGCAATGAGGTGCGGCGCGAAGGCCAGAATAACCGCATGTGGGTGCTCTACCACGGTTCCATCTACGACCTGACCGACTACTTTTACACTCTGAGGCTCCTGCGGAACGAGAGGTCGATGCAGTTCCTCGACACGAAGCTCACCTCCATCGTCCGGAACAACCCGGGATCCGACGTTACGCAGCTCTGGGACGATGTCATCGCGAGCAGTGCGCGCAACGCCACCGAGAACAGGTCGGTCCTGAACAGCCTCAACTGCATCCAGAACACGTTCTACAAGGGCGTCACCGACTTCCGGGATTCGCCCAGGTGCACGGTGAACAATTACATCCTGCTGGCCTTCGCCATCATCCTCGTCATCGTGATCCTGGCCAAGTTCCTGGCCGCGCTGCAGTTCGGCTCCAAGAGGCGACCCGCCCCCCAGGACAAGTTTGTCATCTGTCAAGTGCCCGCCTACACCGAAGGCGAGGACTCGCTGAGGAAAGCCCTCGACTCGCTCACGGCCCTCCAGTACGATAACAAGCGGAAACTCATCTGCGTGATCTGCGACGGTATCATCGTCGGCCAGGGCAACGATCGGCCCACCCCCAAGATCGTCCTGGACATCCTGGGCGTCGATCCCAAGGTCGACCCCCCCGCCCTGCCGTTCAAGTCGGTCGGCACGGGTAGCGAGCAGCTCAACTACGGCAAGGTCTATTCGGGCCTCTACGAGTTCGAGGGCAATATCGTGCCTTATGTCGTGGTGGTCAAGGTCGGCAAGGAGTCGGAACAGAGCAAGACGAAACCCGGCAACCGAGGAAAGCGGGACTCTCAGATTCTGCTCATGAGCTTCCTCAACCGCGTTCACCACCGAGCTCCTATGAACCCGCTGGAACTGGAAATGTTCCACCAGATTAATAACATTATCGGCGTGGATCCCGAGCTGTACGAGTACCTGCTCATGGTGGACGCCGACACGTGCGTTAGGGAAGATTCGCTGAACCGACTGGTCGCCGCTTGTGCCAACGACGGCAAGATCGCCGGTATCTGCGGCGAGACTGGCCTGCAAAACGACGAGAAGACGTGGTGGACTATGATCCAAGTCTACGAATACTTCATCTCCCACCATCTGGCCAAGGCGTTCGAGTCCCTGTTCGGCAGCGTTACCTGTCTTCCAGGATGGTGCGTTGCTTCCAAGTGGTATTCCCTGACCCCCTGAACGTGCCCTGACTGACTGGCTTGGCTGTTGCTCTCTAGTTTCACAATGTATCGCCTCCGATCTGCCGACAAGCAGAAGCCTCTCATCATCTCAGACGACGTGATCCGGGAGTATTCCGTCTGCGACGTCGACACGTTGCACAAGAAGAACCTCCTGTCTCTGGGTGAAGATCGTTATCTCACGACCCTGATGACCAAACACTTCCCCTACATGTCGTACAAGTTCATTCCGGATGCCTACTGCGAGACGGCGGCCCCCGAGTCATGGAGCGTCTTGTTGTCCCAGCGTCGCCGATGGATCAACTCGACCATTCACAACCTCTTCGAGCTGATGCAGCTGAAGCAGATGTGCGGTTTCTGCTGTTTCAGCATGCGCTTCGTCGTGTTCATCGACCTCTTCGGAACGATCATCCTCCCCGCTACCTGCGCCTATATCGGCTACCTGATCTACCTCGTCGCCAGTCGCACCGGCCAGTTCCCCATCATCTCGATTGCCATGTTGGCCGCCGTGTACGGTCTCCAGGCGCTCATCTTTATCCTGAAGCGCCAGTGGCAGCACATCGGATGGATGATCATCTACATCATTGCCTTCCCGATTTACTCGTTCGTACTGCCGGTCTACTCGTTCTGGAACCAAGACAACTTCTCCTGGGGCAACACGCGTATCGTCATTGGTGAAAAGGGTAGGAAGCAGGTTGTCGCCGTCGACGACGAGGGCTTCGATCCGCGCAGCATCCCCCTGCAGCGCTGGGACGACTACGCCCTGGCCAACCACCTTCCGGGCCGTCGGGGCGGCGGCTTCCCCGAAAAGTACGACGGCGGCTTCGACGACCAATACGAGATGGATGAGATCAAGTCGGTCTATTCTTCGGTCCGTCAGGGCTCCGTCGTCATGGGCCTGCATAACCGGCCTACCACGTACATGCCGCCCCATTCCCCGGCTCCCTTCCCCGGCGGCGGTAGCCCCGGCCACCTGACGCGGCAGTCGACCATGACCAACGCGGGCCCGTTCGCGGACCCCCAGCACCTCAACCTCTCCCGCCGCCAGTCCATGCTGTCCGTGGGCCTGAACCGCCCCGGCGACCTGCAGCGCACGCAGTCCCCCTTCGCCGACGTCCCGTCGCCCCAGCTCGGCGGCGCGTCCAGCTTCCACCGCGCCAGCATGGGCAACCTCCGCGGCCAAGCCAGTAGTAATCCGTCGTCGTCCTTCCTGGGTGGCGCGAGCCGCTCTTCCACGGCGCTGGGTCTCGGCTACGCCGCCGGCGGCAGCGGCAACGCTAGCCGGGCGTCCGTGCTGGGCGCCGAGGCGTCGAGCGGCTCGTTCGATTTCCAGCGGGGTGCGGGCGCCGGGCCGGACGACGGGGTCATCGCGGAGGCGATCCAGAGCGTCCTGCGGGAGGTGGACCTGGATACCGTGACCAAGAAGCAGGTGCGGGCGCTCGTTGAGCAGAGGTTGCAGACGGAGCTGGTGGGCGAGAGGCGGACGTTTATGGACCGCCAGATTGACAATGAGCTGGCCAACATGTAGAATGAGATTTGGCAACAAAAGTCGATACAACAGAGGACATCTGTTTTTCTTGTTTTTTATTTTATTTTATTTTATTTTTTGGGGGGGGGTGTTTTGGTTTATTTACTTTCCCTTGGCATGAGGAATATACACATACATAATTTCCGGTTGATTATGTTCTTTCCCATCATATTCCATCTCATGAACAAGGATTTGTGCGCGAAAGATGAGGGATAGTTTGACTTGTCCAGAATAGGGGTTTCGTTCTCTCTCACCACTAACCCGCCGTCGTCACACCGGAAGGCTTCGGGGATATCTAGCAGCGTCGTGATATCTATATTATATAGACAGACGATCATTTACCTTGTGTTCACTTTGATGATCATGACCAGGATCGCTTCATGCGACGTATATGATAAACCCGTAATATGCCACCGAAGAAATAGCTCTGTATACTTTGCCGCCATCCGGACAAATCCCACAACTTCAGATTCTTCAACGGCATGTCTTGGTAGGGAGGCCCTCGCGAATCCCGTCAAGGTCTCTAACTTCCCTCGACTATCCAAAAGAAATGCTCCTCGTTGTTCCATGCATTCATTCGTGTATATGCGTAGCGATTCAGGACATAAGGGGGAAAGGTGGTATTACAAGGTCCTCTCACGCGGCCCCAAGCCGGTAGAAGCCATGAGAAGACCCGAATTTGTTTTTAGCGCCACTGATAATGGCGTGCGTTGGGAAACGACTGATCAGCTGGACAAAGTTGCGTCGGCGCCGACGGATCTCCTCCGGCAGCCATGGGTTCGCTTTGGTGCGGCGACGCTGTGGGCTTGTCGTGGCAAGGTCCCGCTCCCGTTGCCGTTTGCTGACCATGTACTACTACTGACAGATCCGGGGACTCCGTGGGAAGATGCCGGGGTTGATGATAGTGGCCTTGGAAATGCGACGGCGCCGCCACCGGCAGCCGCTGACGTCCCCAACCCGAATCGCTACCCAGACGACAAGAGTGCGAATGCGCATCATAATCCTCCCGGGTAGACGTTGCGGCAGAAATCGGAGGCGAAGCATGCCCAAAAGTGTAATTGCAGCTCCCGCCGTCTTGCATGAGCTCGCCGACGCCCAAACGCTGGCACTGATGTTGTTGGTTCTGCTGCTGCTGCTGCTGCTGCTGCTGTTGACTTTGGGCAAAGCCGAGCGAAGCTGACACGGCGGCTGGTAGTGCTATGGATGGTGATCTTGGTGCGGATTGGGATGGACTTTCGTCCACGCCGGGCCACCTCGGGGTCTGATTCTCGGTCCCTGGGTATGGCATGCACAAGCCCCCAGGGGGCTGGGCCTCACCCTGAGGTAGTCCGCTACTATACGCTGATAGGTTTCCATTGATACCAACCAGAGCCCATGCAAAGACCGCAACATCGCGTATGGACCGCATCAACTGGTCTAAAGGTGGTCCTCTCGCACTCTTGACCTGGTCCGGTAGCGGCATATGCGGTGGCATCGTCGGCGGAGGAGGAGGAGGAGGAGGATGAGCGTGAGCGTGAAGAGGGGGAGGCGGGTGATAGGAAATCCCATTTGGGTGATCGTACGGCTGGACTGGGCGCTGGCCCCAGGGCGCAGCGAAGAGGCCATTCTCATAGCCCGAAGTTGGGATGAGGCGAGGTTGGGATGTCGGGATAGGCGGTCGAGCTTTGCGAAGAACGACGACCAGTCCATCTGAAGTGCACGATACGACGGCTTCCAGCTCGAAAGTTGGGATTGGTTCGGATCTTCTCCTTCTCCTGTCGCCGCCGTTACGCGAGCTGGATGGGGAAGCCCTGCGACCAGCACCTGATCCCGTTGGACCGAGCG
Source organism: Sodiomyces alkalinus F11 (assembly GCF_003711515.1). NCBI lineage: Eukaryota > Fungi > Ascomycota > Sordariomycetes > Glomerellales > Plectosphaerellaceae > Sodiomyces > Sodiomyces alkalinus. The sequence goes on along the minus strand of NW_021167083.1, from coordinate 1,351,519 downwards.
CCAAGGAATTCTGCGTTTGGATATCCGGCTCCTCCATTTTGATTGAGGAGTCGCAAGACTCAGCATCAACATCCATGAAATCGGCCGAGTCGCTCAGGCTCCCATGATGTTTCTGGTTCCTCGCAAGGCCGTCATCGCCTTCGTCTTCCTCCTCGTCGTCGTCTTCCTCGTCGTCGTCTTCCTCGTCGTCGTCATCTGCCTCAAAATCCTCTTCCCGGCGGGGATCCCTGTACCAAAAACGGAGATAGGCAATCGAGTCGTTCGCTTTGGCGCTCTCCAAGCATCGTATGGCGTCCGGGAGACAGTTTTCCTGTATACACTCGTAGAAGCTCTTGTTCTTGATCTGGTCGGGACGGACGCCGAGAATGCTGGACACGGCATTGGTGGCGAACATGACAGTCAAGGTGCGAGTAAATCTGTTCAGAATGAGGGCTGCGCGGGGCTCTCGCTCCATTGGAGGCATCCTGAACTTGGGCGACAGGTGTTCCAGCATTTGGTAGCGGGGATCGCGGGGCGAGCTCGAGAATAGCCGACGGATCTGAGGGGCTTCGATGGCACGTCCTGAACAAAGACACGGGGAACTACGTCAGCAAAGAAAGGCAAAACAGAAGTGGGAGGAATGAAGAGGGAAGATCATGATATCCACGGGGTAATAAGGGAGGAGGAGAAGAAAAAAGAAAAAAAAAACCCTACGCTGGCTTCGCTCCCCTTGGCGGTAGATGCTTGTGCAGGCAACCAGGACATCATGGACAACGGTGAAGCAGCATTCGCAGCTTATCCACCGGCCATCACGCGACCGGATACGGGCATAGTGGAGGACAGCAGCCTTGTCGAGCAAGACGCCGCGATTATGGACGGATCGAGCAAATGGAATCTCGTCGGGATGAAAGAAATCAAAGCATGACTTGTTCTGCACTTCGCGGGGTTGGTAGCCGAGGATCTCGTAAATGGATTCGGAGGCGAAGAGGATGTTGGCTTCAGCAGAGAGGTCTGGGAATCAAATCAAAGCTGCATGTTAGCCAGAGAGTCACACAGCAAAGATAAAGGTTCGCCTGAGGCTAGTTAGCTTACTGTGTATTGTCATGAATGTTTGGTCCATGGTAAAGAGAGGAGGCCTATTGTCGGGATGGCGAAATACGGGAGAGACACTCAGCTCTGCGGTGAGAGGGGTGCTGTGATATGCAGAAGGACAATGTTCGTTTAGGGTTGGCAAGCGCTTTGTTGCTTTTTTTTTTCTTCTTTTCTTTTCTTCTTTTCCTTCCTGTCGTCGTTGGACGTCAATCTGCCCAAGGCATTTCGAGGCACCCAGGCCTTGGAGACTTGCACCAAGGGAAGTGCACCGGCTCAAGATTGTAAAAGACGTTGACGTGTAAGACGGTTATATCCGCTGCTTGAAGGACAGAATATGACGAGGCCGGGAGGAGCGGGTGTATGTTTATCGGTTTAGATCCCGAATGGTGTCGTGGATACGATAATGCGGAAGGCGTTTGTCGTGGAACCCGGCCGATAGTTGATTGCTCGCGATTACGGCATGTGCAGGGAGAAAAGCCCGTCCTAGGCAAATGGTATTACTAGGCACGAAACGAGACGGCGGATTGTTTAATTCGTGGCACGAGTTCCCGGGGAACTAGGCGAAGGTCGTGTGGTCGCGGCAGGCTGCAGCAGAAGCCGAGGTTTCACCCAAGGCCCGCGGAAGACGGCAACAGGGGAGAGGACGCTGGACGGACGTGGGACGCAAATCATGGACAGCTCCCGCCGCGGGACGTTTGTGCCGGGTCTAGCGGGCGGTGGTTTGAACGTCGTGGAGGCTGGAAGGAAAACCGGAGAAACGCGAGACGAGATATTAGGAGAATGAATGATGGATGTTTCAATTAACTCATCGGTCATCGGTTGGCTGGAAGCTGGTTAAGGTCGGCATCCAATGCGGACGGAGGGTGCGATATCGCGTCGAGATGCTCAGAAGCGATAAGGCGGAGTTTGAAGATGAGAAGGTGGAAGTGGACGTGGAAGTTGAGATTGAAGTCAAAGTTGAAGCATAGGTTGAGATTGAGGCTGAGAACCAGCCGGCGAGTTGAGGTCCCGACCCTGACCCGACAGAGGAGGAGGAGGAGGAGGAGGAGGAGGAGGAGCAGGAATGTTAGATGAATATATGCAATGTCGTCCCGCAGATAATGATTATAGGAAGGGGAAGGCGCTGAACAACGGAACAATGGGCAATGGGCAATGGGCAATGGGAATGAACGAATGGCAGGGTTCAACCAGGTACGCAGTTCATGACGAATCCCAGTCGTGCGCCGGGCAGGGACTCCTGATTGGTCTTCGGAGCATCCTCCAGACTGATCGACGTGTGGCAGGGATGCGGGCCCATTGGACGTTGGACCGGATGGACAACTGCCACATTTATCCGTGCCGGGTGGTGGGCGGTGGGCGAGTAGAAGTACAGTACAAACAACGCACAGTAAGTACTACTACAGGTTCTGTTACCGCGTAGACTTGCAAATAGCCAAGTCTCTTGTTGCTTTCTTAGATTACGTGTACTTCCCCAATGGGTGTGGCCGTCAGGCGAGGCGGGAAGGCATTTTACGCGAGCCTACCTCACTTCGTGCAAAGGAGTATTTACTCCGTGCAAAGAAGCAAAAAGCATACAAATGAAGTAACTCTGTACAGGCAGGGGGCATTTGGCCCCTGCGATGACGGGGATGTCGAGGACCCGAGGACCGCATCCTTTATTCCCTACAACCTTGCTAGAAATGTTCGAGGAGTAGAATTTGTTCCCTACGTGACTTGTCATATAATTACCAAGATATCCTCTCATCTTTCCTCGTCTCCTTTTCAACACTGGTCGTATACCTAAGGTAGTTATCGTACTCGTAACGACATATTCTCACTGAAGAAGAGGAGGCCGGTGCTGACTGGCACGGACACTTATTAGCGATAATTAGTGGCTATAGGGTGTTCTGTGTCATATGCCAGAGTGGGGGGATAACTGTTCCTTACCCGTCATTTAACGCTAAACCGACAACGAGTCACTACCTAATAGTGGAACGTCCGAGCAGGGACCACAGCGTATTCGCACCTTAAGAGGATGGCAACGTTCGCTTTACCGTGTTCCGTGTTCCGTGCTCAGCGTCCGTGTTTATCGTCGTCGAACCATCGGGCATTCGGCACTTGACGTCACCCCCAAGTATTACTTGACTGTACTCTGTAAGTGTAAGGTAACTAACAGCTATCAGCGGTACTCTTATAAAAACCTAAACCTGGTCCCTTTACCTAGGTAAGGTAGGTAATTATCTTATTAAGGTACGAAATAAACTGCCTTCTGCCAAATTTCAACTCATCTTCGGTCCGTCCAACCGTGGCCGCAACTTTGTCTGTCCAATCTCTCATCTCATCCTGCATCCAATCTCCCAATCTCCTAATCTCCGATGGATTGATTTGAATACCTACGTTGTACTTTGCGGGAATCTCTGAGCACTCACTTTGTCTCCCGCTTCGGCAGGTGGCCACCAAATATGGGCCCGTTGTTTGACAGCCTGCCCATGCTTTATCAACAGATTACCCCGTCCTCTACTCCTCTAGGTAAAGTACCTACCGATACTGTCCTGTTTGTCAGATAGTTGTAAGCCCTAAACCTCCCTAGCACCTGCGTGATGTGGGAGACGATCCTCCTCGGTTTGTGATATCGTCCCTCCCCCCTTTTCAACCCTGTCTACCTGAGGTAAAGAGCGTCCATATGAGCTTTGGTTCTGTACCTACCGTTCCAGCATTCGCTGGACCTACAACGTACCTCGTAGTGTTATCCCGCATCCACTCCATCCACACTACTGCAAGGGACGTGCCGGCCCAGACGTGATGGCAGTTGTCTTGTTGTCTTGGGACAGCACTAGTCGCAGTCGTCTCCATCTCGAAAACAGGCTTTTTTTTTCTCCTTCTCCCTGATCACTGCCCACTGCATTGAGTCTAACCAAATCGACGCTCGCTTCGGCTACCTGATGTTGGAGAATTATCCCGGCGCCTCGCTCGCCGCCTATAAGCCCCTTTTGTTCGCTGTTCTTGGCCACTCGCACCCTCTAAATAATACATTCTAATAATAAGGGGAAAACAGAGGGGAAAAGAAAGAAACCCTTCCATGGCGTGCAGGTGCCAATCCCCCCCCCCCAACGAGTCAACAACCCAACTCTGGTCGATCCGCCCCATGCAACAACCCGCGCTTAGTATTGTTTCTGATATGTATCCACTGCCCGGTCTGTCCCTGCTCCGTTGTCTTAACTGTCATTCTGCCGACTCGACCCCTGAGTCGTAGACTTCGGACTTTTACCGTGCCGACCCCTCGGAGTTTATTCCGTCCAGTTCCCAGGACTGTCACTTTCACTCTCCTACTGGTAATAGCAGCTGATAGCAAGAGCCGGCATGGGATACCTATGTAAACCGATGGATCATTGTCTTTCCTATCGCCCCGTTTTGAGCAATTGATCTGCGGCGGAAGCGAAAGTATGGAGTAACGTCGGAAGGAGTAGAAGACTTGACTGATAAGAGACGCCTGACGGCGCAGCCCCTCTCCGCGAAGGGGCCGACGGGAGGACGACCTACGTCTTCAGCCTACACGGATGTCTTGGGTGACATTTCAGCACCAGGCGAAGAGAGCTGAAGAGAGGCTCGGGGAAGAGAAACCTTCACTCCGCTCCGACGAGGTCAGAAAATACTTGGCCGAAATGATCCTAGCAAATGGGAGGTCGTAGAAGGAAGGTCGTAGAGGATACGCAGCTAGTCCCCCAACAATTCACCGGACGAGGATTCCCAGGGGGAGAATGTCATTGGCGATCTTCTTTTATGTTCTCCGGTCCACTTGGGAAACCACGGGCCAAAAGCCAGAACATCCGCTTCCGTCGTGGGCACATGGCAGTCCGTCCACCCCACGTTCCCGCGGCGGCTAAACATCTCCATCGTCAGGGCAGGTGACAGTACAATTCGGCAAATGGATTGTTTGAAATTCGCAAAGGCGAAAAGAATGGCTCGACCTTAGGCTTTCCGGATGGGTAATGGCCCCCCGAGTCGAGTCGAAGCGCGCCTATGCCTATTCTTTCAGTCAAAGGTCCGAGCATCGCCGCCGTAACGCCCTTGATCGGAACATAATGCCACGTCCTTTTCGTACTGTCCCATGAATAGCCCGAGTAAAAAAACCGCGTGGTCATGCCATGCCCGAAAACAACATCCCGAGTCGTCCAATTCGCCCCTCGCGTTCGCGTACACAATGCCCTTGTGTAGCTTTCCTTTCTTATCGCAGGCGCCTCGCCTCACGCTCGGACTCGAGGAGGCAGAGAATGTCATCCTCGCGGACTAAAGAAAAGAAGAAGGGGGGAAAAAATATCAGCATTGGTCTTTTATTCTTTTATTCTTCTTGCTCTTGAAAGAGTCTCAGGCAAAAGGGGCATAGGAGGGGCCAGAGGTCGGGGGACGGCAGAAGACGTACCAGGGCCCTTGACGTTACGGATGATGGAACGGGTCTGGTCGTCCATGAACTCGACGCGAACCTGGGTGACGCCACCGCGAGAGCCTGCCTCCATGTTAGATTTCTCTTCTCTCTTGTTTCTTCGATTTTTCCTTCTTCTTCTATATCGAGAACGCCACAGCCCAAACGCCCGTCGTGAAAGAGGGATATGGGTGGTTGTATCGTACCAGTGCGGCCGAGGACGCGGGTGACCTTGACAAGCTTGACGGGAGCCTTGGAAGAATCCATTTTGACGGTATTTTTCGTTCGCGAGAAATACGCTTCGGAAACTTGCGAGGGGAGGGGTAGTGTGTCCGAGGGATGTGGTTTCGCAAGTCCTGTCGACGACTTTGTGATTGTTTCGGTTTTTTTTTTGTGGGGATTTCTGTAGTTATTCCCTTTCGCCAGTTTCGTGCGCCGAGGCTGGGAGGGAGAGCCCGCTTGGTGCTTAAAGTCACGTGATCTAGGGGATCTGGTGACCCGCTCTATTTTAGAAAGTGGCTTGTGTGGTGTCAAGCCACAATGCGGTCCACCCACTCGCACTCGGGTCGCGTTCAGGAACAATCATCAAGTACCTTCGCTCAGGATATAAGAGACATTCAGTTCATGTCTCTGAGAAGGAATTAGACGAACCATTCTGACTGATTATAACTTCTTTTACGACGGTCAAATTCTTATATGCGGACAGAAGACAGAACTTCGGACCTATTCTCTCAGGCAGATGGACCCGGGAAAGCATAATGCTTAGATTGGCCGGCCTGTCTCTAAGCAAAGGCGCTGTTGGTGTCCCAGCCTTAAAGAACGACGGCCCATATTCACGATGCCACCACCGGAGGCCATCCCCTTCGAGCTGCCCAAGTTGCGCGTAACCTTTGTTCCCGAGGTTAGATCTCAGACCTCTGACCCATCTTAGCACATTGACCGTCTTATTCTGATTACCGAAATTTGCGGCCGCAAAAAAAATCGAGATACTAATACACGAATCCCATCGCCAGGACGACACCAGATTCCTCTCCCAAGAAGATAATGTCCCTGGTATGAAACCGACGCGGGGCGGAATACGTGGCCGATTAACTAACGATGTATCGATGCAGAGTACTTTGATGTCCAGTTCTGCCCATATCAACCTCTAGATGCGGATCCTGTCTTTGCGGCCGTCAGCAAGAAACATGTGAGCGTTTACTCGAATATGATCGCGATATATATCGCGATATACCAGCCTGTCTCTTGTCTTCTTTTCTGACTTTAGGTGTCTCTCTCTTGCTGCCAGGTGGTCGTGTGCCGACTGACGAACAACACCAAAGACGACACATCTCCGCCATATTCCATTCTGCAGGTGATACGAGACGACGATGTAAGTCGGCTATTCCACTGACTGCATTTACACTTGTCTGTCCTGGACGACTCTCACTCTTTGGACAGGTCGAGGCGAGAAACTACACCTGCACCTGGTCGCAGGAAAAGGAAACGGGCAAACCGCTCCTCTGCGTGGCCGGTGAAGATGCCAAGATCAAAGTGTATGATGTTATCGAGGGCAAGCTGGTCAATGTAAGTGCTCTCTCTCTCTCACTATCCAAGGACTAATCATCCCTTACTGGTTATAGACACACGCTGACACGAACTGAATAAGGTCTTGATCGGACATGGCATGGTAAATCCTCCTTTGATACCAATGGAAACATGATCTGGAGGACACCAAGAACTAAAGCCACGCAGGACATCAACGATTTGATCACTTCTCCGATCAATCCGCTCATTATAGCCACTGCTTCCGACGACACTACCGTTCGTATCTGGAGTTTGGATCCCGTCCACGCCAAGCAGCCCTGTCTCTGCATCCTTGGAGGCGAGGGTCACCAATGGAGCTTGCTAACTATCGTGAGATGCATCCCTGAGGCGAAATTATTGACATAAAATACGAGTACACCTTGAATCATCGAGCTGACCCTCGGAATCTCAGGCATACCATGATACGGGCCGGTACATCGTGTCATCAGGCCACGATCAAGTCGTCAACTTGGTAGGTCTCTCCCCCCCCTTTATATGGTCAGACTCGGAACTGAGAAAATATGGCAGTGGACACTACCAGACCTCCCCGAGGAACCTGTGCGCCATCCTCTAGAGGTCCATTATCCTCATTTTTCTACGAACGAGGTGCACAGTGGCCTGGTCGATTGGTTCGCCCCCCCCTCTGCCCCCCCCTTTTTTTTTTCCTTTCTTTCCCGGCGTTCAAGGGGAGTTAACCGTGGGATTCCGGACTACAGCGTCGCATTCTTTGGAGACTGGATCCTATCACGAGCATGCCACGACGATATCATCGTCCTCTGGAGGATCGAGGGCTTCTCCTCAGAAGACCCGCCACCGCCACCCCACACGGCGCCCACCACCATCAACCCCACCCTGCTGACCCGGTCCGCCTTCGTCCCCAACACGGCGGAGCAATGCCCGACGCAGACGACGCAGTACACCCGCATCCTGACCTTCTTCACCCCGGGCTGCGGGCCGCAGTTCTTCATGCGGTTCAAGCTCCACCACGTGCCGGGTCAGAACCCGGTCCTCGCCTTCTGCAACGCGAACGGTAAGATCTTCTTTTGGGATTTCGCGAGGATCACGGGGTACCACGACTGGATACGCGCCATGGGCCGCGCCGCCAAGAAAAAGCAGCTTGATGGCGGCAGCAGCAGCAGTAGCAGTCTTCCCAAGAGGCCCGTCTGGCTCGCACCCATCGTCCACAGGAATCGCGGCGCGGACGGAAAGGCCAAGACGGAACCCACGGCGCGGGAGAACAAGGCGGCCGCCGATAGGGGCACGCTCACGGACGCCGAGCAGCTCCTGGAGGGCGGGCTCGCCGAGCAGTATAACAAGGAGACGCTGCAGTCGTGGGACGGCAAGTACAACACGGGGGGTCCGCACACGCCGCTGCGGGCGCATAAGGTCGAGACGATCGGGGTGATGGGTTTCGTGGGCAGGCAGGTGGCCTGGAGCCCTAGTGGCGAATGGTGCGTGATCGTGGGTAGTATCAACCTTGCGCTCGTTCTGCAACGGTGGGCTCCTTCCAAGCGCGAGGCGGCAGTCTTGGAAGGGGAGAGAGGAAGTAGGTAGTCGATGGGGCGATTTCTTTTTGTTCAAAAGAAAAAAGGGAAAAGAAAAGAAAAAAGGCCCATAAGCAACTCAGCAAAAGCCAGACGAATGAGTATATAATATCGTCCGTACTTTTTACGTCCATCGCAAATTAGAAACGAAGCCGGCGTCGCTTCTAACCGCCCGGTCTCCCATCTCGAATCGGCAACGACGAAAACGCCGGCAGAGCCACCACCTCCTCCTCCTCGCTATCCTCCTCGTCCATCCCCACAGCCGTCCGCAGAGCCGCGTCCAGCCGGCCCCCACAGTCCACCATCTTGCGGAAGAACGTCCGCGCCGCCTCCATCTCAGCGGCTCGTTGCTCCGCCTCCCTATCCAGCTGATCCGCCGACGACGAGGCCGAGGCGTGCCGGAGCGCGAACAGGTCCGCAATGTAGAGCGACACGGTGCCGCGCAGACGCAGCAGCTCGGGGCTCCGCGTAAAGGTGGTCTCCTCGAGTTTCCGGTCCATGCGCGCCGCGAGCGAGCGCATGGCGTCTATGGCGTCGCCGTAGATCTCGTCGCGGGCGCGACGGATGCGGTCTTCGGGGTCGTGGCGCCGTCGCAGGCGGAGAGCGACCCTTTCTGGGTCGAAAGGATCCGCGTAGGGGTCCACTTCTGCGTCCTCGTCCTCGTCGTCGTCGGTGTACGCGCCGGGACTGTAGCCTGGGCTTCTCTCGGGCCCCTCCTCGCGTTGGGAGACATCCCAGCCTTCGGCTTCGGTGTCCAAGTCGGCGAGGGCGATGGTTAGTCGGGCGTGACATTGGATAACCTCGTAGCTGATGAGAGCAGGGTAGAACTGAAGGGCGGACGCAGCGCGACGGGCGCCGAGGTGGTGCGGGTAACGCCGGATGAGGGTCTCGAAGTATTCTCTCACTCTGGGGACGTTTTGGAGCGGGTAGAGGTGTTGTTGGCGGCGGCGTCTTTCCTGGCTGGCGTCCTGTTCGGCGTCCACCTCTCCGTCTCGTTGTTCTTCTTCATCTTCTTCTTCCTCTTCGAGAGGCCGCTCGCGCATGAGGATTTCGGCGCCGAGCTCCCAGTAGTGGTTCCGGCGGATATCGACGGGCTTCCCCGAGATTCTGGACCGCATGAGCAGACCGAAGGCGCGTTTTGCGGCGGGGATATCGCCCCGGGATAGGAACGTCCTGATGGAACGGGCCAGGGGTCGGAGGGCGGCACGTTCAGCGGCATAAGACTTGTCATCGGGTAGTTCTGAGGCAGACGAGGAGGGAGAGATGGGGCGACTTGTTCCGCTATCTGACTCTGTTTCCGGCTCGACATCTGTTCCGGCGTCGGTTCCCGACTCTGTGTCTGTGCCTGTACGAGAAGAGTGTCGACTCTTCCTGGTCCGGCGGCGCCTCTTTGGTTTTGTGGTCAATGTTGGGTCTCGCCATGGCTGATGTGGGAACCCGGGCTGGGAAGTGGAAGGGAGGTTGTCGACTTCCGACAAGCCCGCTGTATGGAGTTGGTGGAGAGTGCTGGGAGTGTGGCTCAGAGGATTGATGGTGTCACTTGGGTGGTTATGCGGCTGGGAAGATGATAATATGGATGTGGATGTAGATGTTGACGACCTCTTGCGTTTAGAGACATTTCTCCGGTCCATCGCGATGCCCTAAGAGAGGATGCCCGTCCAGGACTCCAGGCAATGGAGGAGGATGCTTAGGCAATTCTAAAGGCCCAAGTCTTAAACCCGTCTGGGTCAGGTCTGGCTTTTCATAGATGTTATTAGAAGCGCTCTGGTTCTTTTTATGAGCTCCTTGAGACGACCATGTCGATTTATTATATGGATAACCTGGGCCAGGTAACCGAGTTGACTTGGTGATGAAGTGATGAAGTGATGAAGTGTTGAAGTGTTGAAGTGTTGAGTGAAGAAGAGACGGGAGTGGATATAGGTACAGAGGGCTGATGGTGGGGTGAACCTAAAACGCATCGAGGTGGAGCATAAAAGGAGCCGAATATTAGCCATTGGCCAATTAACATTGAAGGTTACTGATTATATAATCAGTTCTGATGACTCAGCGAAGCAGATCGCATACCCGGAAGTCCGTCCGTACTTGGTCTGTAACTTCATTCTGAACCTCCACCCGCCACCACTGAACCACGGATCCATAACTGCATTCACCATATCTCCCTGAAGACGAAAGACGATCCTCCTTGCCCTTTCTAGGGAAGTTCCGGAACGCGTGCATCTCAGAAAAGAACCCGTCGCTTAGATTCCCTACACATAATACGACACGACATCTTAAACTTGTTCACGCCCGTGGGGGCGGCACCCGTCATCACCATGGCCGAGTCGAAGAATGACAAGGCGTATAAATACCGCCAGGAAATCAGTCAGGTGCGTATGGTGTTTTTATTTCCAACTTGAAGATTGTTCTGTTTTCTACCCAAGAATTGCGGCCTCTATGGCGGTTTGTCATGCCGTCCGGGCTGTATTGTATGGTGGGCTTTAGAACGGTCTTGTCTCATTCCGCAGACTGCTCCTTCTGAATATCCAAATCCCTCGACGCCCTGCACATCGTGCAGTCTTGTTGTTGCGACAAAAGACCATGTCAGGGGGCTATCTTCTTCAGGGGCGATGCAAGACGCAAGGATGGGGCAGCAACTCTCATCGAAGCAGCCTCACAAGGGGGGGGGGGATTCTACGGTCTTTACGGGATATGGCTGTGTCTTGCCAAAGCAGCTTGAGCGATGAGCGATGATACCAAGGTCCGGGAAGAGGGCAGCCGTCTCATGCACTTCTACTCCGTCGAGTCGCCTGCCAAAAATGGGTATTCATTCACTCGTCGATGGGAAACCATCCTTCAACTACGTCACGTTACGTCTGAACCCGTTTATCACGTTCATGGAGAGACGCACCAGCAACCGGGAATCATCCATAGAACAAGAGGCAGAACGCAGCCAACTCCCGCCATATGACAGTGAAGCTTCAGGAGAGCTGTTGGCCAGACTGGACCCCGTCTGTCGGGAGAGCCCGAGCTGCTCCAGACGGCGTTTGACGAGGCTGTTCGCCTGCGCAACTAAAACTCCCGAGTGGGATCTCCCCCGAGACCTCGTTCGTCCTGCCGAAGATCCGCATGCACGATACCAACGATCGATCCGATCCGGACCTCGATTGAACTAATCCGGCTCAATAGATGATGTACGTGTCTGGCGAAACTGGAGAACCATCAGTCGAGACAACCAGCATTATCGAGGACATCGTTCGGCAGCAGGTCATCGAGCTAGTGAGTCAATACACATAAACGGACCAAAAATGAATACAAACAAATTGGCATTCGTATCCGCTGACAGACGGGACAGCTGAGAAACTGTACCGAACAAGCCACCCGCCGCGGTTCTCGATCTATCAGCATCAACGACCTCATCTTCCAAATCCGCCACGATACAGCCAAGGTGTCCCGCCTACGGACCTTCCTCTCCTGGAAGGACGTCCGGAAGAACGTGAAAGACTCGGACGACAAAGGCGCCGACGCCGACATCGGCGCAGCCGAAGACCCCGGGGGCGGCGTGGTCGCCGGCAGCGGCCCCGTAGACGACGCCGCCAAGAAGAACAAGAAATCCAAGGTCGGCCTCCCCTGGGAGCCGGCGTCCTTCTACAACCAAGAAGTGCCCGAGCGCGACGACGAGGAGGACGAGGAGGAAGAGGAGATGAACTACATCACCCTCCAGCGGCTCCGCAAGGCCGACGAGCGCACCAAGGCCATGACCCGGGAGGAATACGTCACGTGGTCCGAGTACCGCCAGGCCTCCTTCACCTACCGCAAGGGCAAGCGGTTCCGCGAGTGGGCCGGCTTCGGCATCGTGACGGACAGCAAGCCGTCCGACGACATTGTCGACATCCTCGGCTTCCTGACCTTCGAGATGGTCCAGACCCTGACCGAGACGGCCCTCAAGGTCAAGGAGCAGGAGGACCTGTTCAAGGCCCAGAGCGGCGGCGTGGGCGGCGCGGCGGACGGCGAGGCGAAGAAGCGGAAACGCCAGCAGGGGCTGTTCGACCCGCCTAGCGAGGGCAGGACGCCGGTCGAGCCGCGCCATGTGCAGGAGGCTTTTCGGCGGCTGCAGGCTCGGCCCAAGAAGATTAGGGCCATGCTTAACGATACTCACTTGCCGCACCGCACGACTCTGAATCTTGTACGTCTTTCCTTCCCTCCTTTTTTTTTCTTCCTTTTTTTTTCTTCCTTTTTTTTCTTCCTTATTTTTCTTCCTTTTTTTTTCTCTCTTTTTCCGATTTTGAAGATGAAAACTTGACTGACGGTCTTTACGTAGTTCTAATTATTGTGCCACATTATGTGTTTCTGTTTTCCTTGGTTTGCGAGCAGAAATTCGGGCCAAGGAATGCGAAAGTCTTAAGTGCTAGCTGAGGCGCACTTTCGCCTCGCTCGTTTCGGTGTTCTAGGGTTGGATAGCAAGGGATCGTCGGGTGGCCTTTCTCCCCCTTTTTCCTTTTTCTACAGGCACGGACTTTTAGGGATTCTCTTGGTTTTGGCGGGCCGTCGTCGCGAGTGGTCGTAACACAGTCTGGTGATGACAGGGGCACATGAACGGGCAAGGCGTTTGGGAGGTTTCAATTCTATGGTATTCAGTCCTCTGAATCGTGTCTTCATCAATGGCTTCTCCAGCAGGTTATGAATATTCAGGCGACAGTAATACGAATAAACATATTCGTCCGAGCTGTAGGAGAACGACAGCGTCTATTCTATGTCTTCTCCTTCCTCCTACGTAGCTTGGGACTGTCGTCCTGGCTAGGGCAATCCTGGGCCATCCCTAGGCGCTCATAACTCTCTAGTTTGGAATCTCGGAACTAGAGTCAACTAGACGATAAAACGTCCAGTGTCTCCTCCCAGCCGGCGCCTACTTTCACCCCTTGGGCCATCCTCGGGTCGTACAAAACTGTTCTACCCACCCGAAAAGGGTGTGGTGGTCGGTGGCCACCAAGAGGCATAATCAGCTCGCGAAGAGAATGGGCACGCGTAGACCCGTTACTAATGGGCCTGGCCTGTCTCGTTATCCTCTACGCGTGCCCCGGCCAATAAGACCCTCGCTTCCAGATTTACAACGATATCTAGGCGACGGCTAGTTGACATTGCTGTCTGGCGATGTTCGGTCGTTCGGCGTCCGGGGGGGGGGGGGGGGGGGGGGGGGGGGCGCAATGTGGACCTGTTTCGGCATGTGTCTGTCTAGACTCCTGCTAATATGATACTTTAACAATGCTCGGAATATGCAAAGCAAAAATCAAGAGGGAGTGGCCATTCTCGTCTTCTGCATGGCCAACTCGGAACTCTTGACCCACGTGCCTTGCGGGGTCTGGCGATAGAAGAGGAGCTTGCCGTCGTCACCGGTGCTGCCCAGGATCTGGCCGTCATCGTCAAAGTTGACGCGCCAGACGGGCGTGTGGTGGGAGTCGAGCTTAGCAACTTCCTTGACGGTATGGGCGATCTGTCCCGGCTGGCCGGACGGCTGCCTCTCCCCGCTCACGCCGCCGGACTTGGCGAGGCTGGCGCTCAGGCCCGACTGCTGGTGATGGAGGTGGTGCCTCTCTGGAGGGGTGCCCGAATGGTGGGGCGGGTGGGGCGGCTCGGGCGTGGCGGGCTGGGTGTCGCGCTTGACGATATCGGCGCTGGCCCAGGTCTTCCCGTCTTCCTCGTCGTAGGGGGTCTCGACGCGGAAGACGCGGACGCAGCCGTCCTGGCAGGCGGTAGCGACGGTGTCGTAGCCGCGGACGTTTCCGGGGGCCCAGGCGACGTCGCGGACGAGGCCGCGGTGGGGGGCGACGGAGGTGAGGTCGGCGGCCAGGTAGAATTCGCGTTGGGCCTGGGGCACGCCGTAGGGGGCGGTGATGACGTCGCGCGAGCGGTAGATCTTGACGGTGTGCATGGCGGCGACGACGAGGGCGAGCGAATCGGCGGGGGCGCCGGCGCGGAGGGCCTTGTAGCACGGGTCCGGGTTGGGATCGAAGCGGACGCGGAAGCTCAGCTCGACGCCGCGCGGCGGCTTGGGACAGACGGGGAACTCGTCGGCGAGGGTCCACTCGGAAAGCATTTCGGGTTGGTCGTTCTCGTAGATGACGAGGTGGCCATCGGTGGCCAACAGGGCGAGATGGGTATGGCGGGTCTCGTCGTTATGTTTGAGGGAGAAGGAACGAAAGGGGGCCTTGCTGGAGCGCGTCTCGAAGGCGGCCTTGCCGGGCGTGGTGGATCGGGAGCTGGGGCTGAAGCGGCGGCCGGGTGCGGCTGAGGGGTCTTCGCACCAGAGTTTGAAGCGGCCTTCTACGCCGAGGGAGGCGAGGAGGTTGGGATAGACGGTAGGTGGGAGCCATTGGAGCTGTTGGGTCAGTGCATTGGGTCAGTTTTTGTTTGGTTTCGCGAACGAGAGAAAAATGATGAAGGCTAGTCAAAAGACGCGTACCTCGAAGATTTCCCCTCCATGGGCGGTCCAGCTATCGCAGAGACGCCAGATTCCTTCCTTATGGCGGTTGAAGACGCGGATCTTACCATCAACGGCTCCAGTGGCACAACGATCGCCGTAAGCATTGAAAGCGACGGCCTGGACGAGATCTCTGTGACCGTGAGACAGGTTGAGGTCGAAGCCAGCCTTGTCGTCTGCAGTTGTAGGGGGATCCGGCGGATCAAGTTGAGCGTGCGATGTCATGTGGTCTTTGGTCTTTGGTCTCGGTCTCTGGACTCTGGACCTTGGACCTTTCTCTTTTTCCCTTGTGCCGTGATCTATAAGAAGTGACTCGTGATGGAGGTGGTGATGGATGATAGTGAGGGATAGGGACGATGTTTGGGATAAAGTAAGGTAGTAGGTACCTTAGGCAGTAGCGGGGAGAGCTACAAGGTACAAATGCAGACGGGTAGGTACCTTAGGTAATACTGTGCCACCTTACTGTGCTACCTTACTTGCTACCTTAACGGTTGCATGCACGTGATAGAGAATCTGTGTATCTGGGTACCTATTTCGACTTCACTACGGCAGCGATATCATCAATTTCTAAACCCATCATCTCAAAACACACCAGATCTTCATCATGAGGACATGGACGATAATATCCAAGATCCCCAAGTTGAAGTTGGCCTCTGGCTATGTAAGTCATCTTCCAATGTGGAAAAGAAAGAGAGAGAAAGAGAGAGAAAACCACTCTGCTCACCGTTCACCAGCACATTCCCCAAGTCGGCTTCGGCCTGTGGAAGATCCCCCCAGAGCAGACCGCCAACGCCGTCTACCACGCCATCAAAGCGGGCTACCGCCACATCGACGGGGCGTACGGCTACAAAAACACCGTCGAGGCCGGCGAGGGCATCCGCCGCGCCATCCGTGAGGGTCTCGTCTCCCGCGCCGACCTCTTCATCACCTCCAAGCTCTGGAACAACTACCACGCCCGCCGCCACGCCATCGAGATGGCCCACGTCGAAACCGACGCCTGGGGCCTCGACTACCTCGACCTCTTCCTCATACACTTCCCCATCGCGCAGCAGCACATCCCCCTCTCCGAATCCCGTTTCCCCGGCTGGTATCTCGACGCCTCCTGCACCCGCGTCACCCCTCGCACGCCCGTCCCCATCGCGGAGACGTGGGAGGCTCTCGAGTCCCTCGTCGCCCCGCCGGCGCCCGAGGAAGCCCATGCTGATATGTCTGACCCCACCACCACTGCTTCTACTTCTACTTCTACTTCTACTTCTACTTCTACCCCTACCTCCAACGCTGCATCCTCCCCCTCCCCCCCCACCACCACAAACAGCAAGGGTTTCCTCCGCTCCCTCGGCGTCTCCAACTTCGACGCCCAACTCCTCTACGACCTAACCTCCTACGCCCGCGTGCCGCCCTCGGTCCTCCAGGTCGAGCACCACCCCTACCTGGGCCAATCCAACCTCCTGCGCGCCGCCCGCGACCTCGGCGTCCAGGTAACAGCCTACTCGACCTTCGGCCCGCAGTCGTTCCTCGAGCTGGACAACCCGCGCGCCCGCCACGTCGTGCCGCTCCTCCAGGCCGAGCCCGTCGTCCAGGCCGCCGCCCGCCTGGGCCGCACCCCGGCCCAGGTCCTCCTGCGCTGGTGCACCCAGCGCGGCCTCGTCGTCATCCCCAAGTCGGTCCATCCGAACCGCATGGCGGAGAACCTGGACTGTTGCTCGTTCGACCTCGCCCCGGAGGAGATGGATGCTGTTTCCGCGTTGGATAGGGGGTTGCGCTTTAATGATCCGGGTGTGACGCACGGGTCGCCTCTGCATATCTTCTCCTGAGTAAGAAACAAAAAGAAAAGAGGAAAGAAAAGAAAAGAAAAGCAACCGAGAAAGAGAAGAAAAGAAAAAGAAAGCAAAAAGGAACAAAAAATTGAAAATGAAAATGAACTGCGGCTCTTTATGAAAGGCCACCACATCAACCCGGAGCAAACCTTTCCCGGACCAGCCAGACCGGAGCCGAAAACCACAGCGCCTCCCCATCCCGCTGGAACTCGCCTATCCCGATATATCTTCACGGGAACAAATTCCCAATCGAGGACGCAGTTCTTCATTTGCAGTATATGATATGACGAAAGGAATTTATCCGACCATCTTGACTCTCATGACCTATTCGTCAAGTCTCATGCCCTATTCGTTGATTCACTACGCTATACATGTTGACCATGGCCGGATCGAAAGGAACATGATATGGGGTAAATCCCCCCCTTTTTTCCCCTCTTTAGCAGTTTCCAGGTTGACCCGTGGGTCCGTTCCATTGCTCATTCACCACCAAAACATCAGTCGTGCCGCAAGGAGGCAGGTCGAGGTACCGGTCCACCCACTCGTACACGTAGCCCTGGTTGCAGTTCTGGCGCCGCACGTACTTGTACGCGAGCCTCTCGCCCGGCGCATCCACGTCCACCACGGCGTTCCACAGCGGGTGGCTGTCGGAGTACTCGTTCGTGGACAGGGGCTGGGCGTTGTTGATGTCCCAGTCGCCCAGGCTCGACGCGCTGCCGAAGACGTAGATGTCCTCGCCGTAGTAGGTGCGGGCCAAGACGCGGAACTCCACCGGCACGGCGCACAGGCTATCGGTGTTGTTGGGCGCGCCGGCGGCGATGGCGGGGAAGTAGGTCCCGTGCGGCGGCTCCGGGCGGGGGCAGGGGGCGGACGGGGCGGACTCGTCTGCGGGGACCCAGCTGGCGGCGTACTCGCCCGCTCGGCTCGCGGCCATGGTGATCAGCGCGGCGTACGACCAGGTCAGGTCGCGGGCGCCGACCGGCTGGAAGGGGGGGCGACGGTCGAACTGCTCGGCGAGAGCGCCGTCTTCGGGGGTGTAGCGGCGGGCGACTTCGACGAACGAGTCGGCGTAGGCGGTGACGGCGTCGACCACGAGGCTGAAGACGGAGTCGTCCGCGCGGTAGGTGCCCTCGGGTGCTCTCGAGTAGAGGTCGGCGAAGAAGGCGCGCGAGGTCGAGTCGATGGTCAGAGAGCCCTGGCGTTTCCACTGGGCGACGGCGTTGTAGAGGAACTCGGCGGCACCATAGGTGATCAGATACCAGGGGTGGCCGCCCAAGTACACGTCTTCGGTGTAGCGGCCGACGGCGACGCCCCGGTTTGGAGGGATGCCGGAGTTGATGGGGTACGCATTGCCGTCGCGGAAACCGTCCACCCACTGCTTGAAGCTTGCGAGCGCACGGGACGCGCAGGGTTGGATGGACGGACTGTCGCAAGGGGCGTTCACGTCGAAGACGACGTTGGAGCCGAGCATGGAGTTTGCGTCACGGCCCGAGCGGGCGTGGGAGTTGTGGATGTTGGAGACGAAGTACTGGCCATTCCAGAAGGCCGCGTTGAGGAAACAGGCGACCTCGGGGGCCTCGTCGCAGGCTGGTCCGCACGAGACGCCGAGGCGGTCAGCAAGTTGGGCGCCCTCGACGAGGGCACGGTACTGGGACTGAACGGTGAAGAAGCTGGCGCCGTGGACTTCCTCCCAGAGGTCGAAGCCGGTAGTGTTCCTTTTGCATCGTCAATGGATGAACTTGTAAGGAGTGGTGTGATGTATGGTGAGGTAGTACGGTACAGAAAAGAAAGACAAAAATACAAAAATAAAAAAAGAGAAAGAATAAGAAAAAAAGGACAAGGAGAGAAGCTTGTCAAACTCACCAGTACTGGCCCGTGTAGCTCAGATCATTGGCAATGACCGGCCAGATGACATCGCGTGCCTCGGCCTCGCCTTCGGGACCTTGTTCAGCGAGCCACTTGGCGAAACCGATGACGGCGATCGCACGGAGGGAAGGGCCGTCATGCTGGGGGCGACCCCAGGCGCCGTTGAAGCGTGAACCATCAACGTGATACTTGACCTCGCCGAGACCACGGCCGGAGGGGAGGAGGGTGCCAGAGGGGTTGGCGACGGTCTGAAGAATGGCCTGAGAACGGATATAGTTGCGGATGTGGCCTTCGAGGTGGGAGCGGCCGGAGGGGTCGCGGATATACTCCTCGACGATCATCTTGAAGGTCAAGGCCGCGTCGCGCGACCAGGTAAAGAAGTCTGTGGGTAAGTTAGGGGGGCGTGGTCAGCCAGTCGAGGTCTGACGACAAAAATAAAGCCACCGTGGGGAAAGGCGGGGAGCACAAACAGTCAGGGTCATTCCTGGAGGGACTGGCAACGACGAGGCCGGCTGCGGTGCCGGGGACCTGAGAGCCATCCGGGCCGATGTTGTCGAGGACAGCCTCGAGAGCAACGGGTCTCTGTTGGGTAATGTCGTCGCCGAGCTCGTCACACGCGGCACCGGCACTGATAACCAGGACCAGAGATGCGACGGCGAGGCCGAGACGACGGGAGCCTAGAACCATGGTGATGGATTGATGGACAATCCCAAAGGGGGGTGGTCAAAGGCGAGAACAGGGCTTGATCTGAGAATGTGAAGACGATCGGCCGAAACTGTGTCGCTCAACCCAGGCGGAAGATGAACTTCTTTGGCTTGCTGAGGTTGGAGTTCAGAGTGGAAAGAAAAAGTAGAGTAGGACGAGAGAGGTTTATATCTCTAGTCTTTTGTTCCCCCCCAAGACGTAGATGAAGACAAGATGCAAGGAAGACGGCGGAATCTAGAGAAGCGAAAAAACGATTATGCAGCCAAGCCCGAGCTGGCCTGTCGGTCGAGTTGCCCAAATTGAACAACACTCCCTCTGTTGAGATATTGGGAGGAATGGAGGTCGAAGCCGTTAGGTAGACGATTGTGTCGTCGTCTATGTTTGGTTTCACCGAGCCGCCTCTCTTGGCATTGCTTGTGCCAGTGCCACAGCCACATGCTCATAGAATGACGAACCTTGTACTCCGTACATCAGCTCGGCACCTCCGCATGCATTCCCACATACTAAGGGAAAAGGGGGGGGCACGCGGCAGCCGGAGTGGATGTCGTGGGGTTAGGCCGAAGGTGGCTTGAAAAGAGGTCTACGGTAGGACTGGGAAGACCGGGGTCCTTCGTCGCAACGGGGGTGGGCTGAGCGAAAAAGAATTCGGGCCTACTGGTCATCGATATTCAACCCGAACTCATGGCGTTCTCATTCACCTCGCATTTCTATGTGTCTCGTCTTGTAGTCGTCTCTCGTCCTGATGGTGAGTTGATGCCGTAGATAGTGTGTCCGTGTCAGGGGCTTGGGCTGGAGGAGGAAGGCGAAAGAACCTGCCGTTGCCCATCTCAGGTTTATGCATAAGTTCAGTAGTTTCCGTTGTTAAGCCGGTAGCACGTTTTCTCGTGGCCTGGCAGATTCGTGGCGTATTGCTCCGTCTCGTGGCTAGGTCATAGCGGAAAGAAAAGGCCTATTCGTACATCTGCGAAAGGGCTGGACGCCCGAGAGGGGCACCATGGGGAAGCATAACGTCCACTCGATTGCCTTTTCTTGCTATGATCGCCAACCGTGTCGGTGTGGTGCGGGTGGCAAGGAACAGACAAGTAATGCCGTACGGCCCGATTATAGAAGAGCAATGGTGGAGGAGAAGAGATGCAGAGAGAGGGACGGACAATGGCTTCACTCCGTACCAAAGTAGGTGGCCGCATGACGGAGTATGACGGAGTACGACGCTACCTTATGGTACATAGGTACTCTCTGGACTTCGTACTCCGTGCTTGTGATGTACTGATGTAGTGTACCGGGGATGCGGGGTACCTACCCGGGAGGGGGGGTTTCTAGGTCAGAGCTCGGACAGAGACTTTTGCTCTGACCAGAGCCAGGACAGAGAAATTTCTGTCGACATGATGTTCTAAGACTGTTGACAGATTGACCAGTTATCGGGCTCTGTCCTATACCCCCCCAACCCGGGTAGGTAGTCTAGGTATCTGAGGTACCTGGGCTCTCGGTGTCAGTTGTATCCCGGGACGGACAAGATCGCGGGGTAACAGAAAGGGGGGAAGGCCCTCTAGAGCTGAATCTCTAACGGTTTACCGTAATCTAACGGTGAAATATAAATTTCCGGAAGAGTAATGACAATTCCTTAAAAGTTACACTACTTGCTTACCTTATAATACCTAAGAGAGAACTGTGATGCGAAGTTTGGCCTGTGCGGGGTATGGGGTACTTTGTACTCTATACTTTATTTAAAGTACCCACACCTTTACCGTTGCGGGGTTAGCCGTTAAGGACCCAAAATCCAGGATTCAGGGGCTCGTCAATATCGATACTTAGCACACATTAATTTGTATTTGCATGTGAAAGGCCATTGTTTCGCTGTCCTTCTTTCCCCTTATTAACATTTATTCTTTCCTCGACATATATCCAGCAAAGATTCATTAATCAAACCATCTTTCTTTCGTCCTAGAATACCCCATACTCGGAAGGTAGGTAGGTAATGCATATACTGTTGGTGTACTATTTGTAAGTGCAGCACTCCGGACCTTCTCGACGCGGTAACACTGCCAAGTGCCTTAGGCAATGTCAAGGATTCCTTCTAATGTAGTCAGTCCAGTGATGCGGGAGACCATCAAGCTCATGAGGTGACGTTTTGTCACAATGACAGACAGGCCGCCGCGTCTGCCGGCCAGCCACTTCTTAGTCCTGTCCAGCATAGTAATCATCTCAACCTGAACCGGACGAATATCCCTATTTGGCCCTAGGTCCGTATATAACACAATGTACGCTACTTTTTTTCAAGTCTAGGCCGAAGAGACATTGTCGCCTGATTCTGAGCTTGTTGTTCGCTCTTCAGTATCTAGACGATAGCCAGGAAGTGCACCCTACCACTCGGCTAACCACCATCCGGGCAACCCTCGGACCTTCGACGGATACCTTACCAGGAACTCGGTGATTTAATAGATTCTGTGAGTACTTCACGCTCGGGAGCGGTCTCATGTCGGTCGGCGTGATGCGCGGAGTAGACGCCATGCATCGTCCCACGACGCTCCGAGGGCGTACCGGCGGGCTATACGCCGCATCGAGTAACTGCCCTTGCTTATACATACTCCCGTATTCCGCTTCAATGCAGTGACTCCCGGCCTTATTATATGCCAAGACGGCACCTCCCTATTGTTCGTGCCTTTCATCTCGGAATGGCCCACCCTCGGCCTCAGTGCGGCTCAGTCCCATGCATCGCTAAGAAGAAGCCGAACAGGGCCCGCACGTGTCAATGTGCTGGCTTCATGCGGGTCTCCGACGGTTCGACCACGATCCGACAGCACATGTCGGTGGAATAGGGAAGGGCCGGTTGACTTGGCAGGCACGGGCAGGCCATGTCAGTCAGTCTGACGGCGCATGCTTGGGGAGTCTGTGGATACCTATTGGTCGTTCCTTCGCACGCCAATATATTGACATTGTCGATCGCCAGCTACTGGACATTGTCGATATCCGAAAGTAGGGCCGAACATTGGTGAATCGTTGAGGCAATATGATGGCTCGGAGACGGAGATGGTTCCATTCTTATACCGCCACTATTCAGGGGGGCCGCCTTTACGAGACTCCGTGGCCTGGACCGACCAAAGATCTTCAGAGGACCGGCGTGGGGCAAAAGTGCCTCTTGAGTGCAAGCATTGCCGAGATGTTGGTCCAGCCAACACAACGACATGGCCATAAAAAAAGG
>NW_021167083.1:1290438-1328891 GCF_003711515.1 Sodiomyces alkalinus F11 | reverse complement strand
GGGGGGGGAATAAAAAATACAATTCAAGCATTACTGACACGCGCAGTAAGTAAGGGGAGTGATATCGACCTCATAGCATTGCAGTCGCCGCTGTCCCTCAGACTCGCCGTGGCGACTACGCACTCTCGTCCCTATATGATATCAGGTTTAGTTCCAGATCCCCCTATATTGTTGCCTGCCTACCCACACCCAGGTTTTTATTCCCACTCTCCGACCAACGCTGATCAAACACCGACATCGAGGGCCGGGAAGCTATTGGCCTCCATTCTATCTCCAGTTCGCCTCTTGCGACAGATTCCGTATACCGGGGCCCAGTGGTTGGCTTCTTGGTTGAAAGGAGAGCGAGCGTAAGTCCGCCTTCTAATACCGACATTCCGCCCTCCCAAACATCTCGGAGTGAGGCGCGAGATATCTTCATCCAGAAAAGCTGTCGTGTAACTGACAGACACGTCACGGCTGGACCAAAAAGCAGACTGCTATATGCATCGTTACGCGGAAAACTCGGACACCCCTAATTTCCTTGCCTACCCTCGCGCAAGACGTGGTTCTCGCAGTCTGTACGAGCACAGCCCCTGCAAAGCTGCGTTTCCGCCCCTCCCTACGTATAGGGCTTCTGGGCCCACACTGAAACCCAAGGGCTATAAGCATGGATTTCCGGGCTATCCAGCGCCCTCTTGATATCCCGTTGCAACGTTTCTGCTTCTTGCTTCGACGACAGGCCCATTTGGGGCCATTGGACGAGGGCAGCCCGGAAAAACTCCCACAGAACATACTTGCTCACAAAGAGCCCCAACTCACGCCGTCTCGTATCGCGACACCAGGCGCCAATGGGTAGCTTGTGCTCCTTATGACGAGCCTTGACGAAGCCGATCTGTTTGAGGACGTCGGGAAGCCGGTTGACGAGCAGCGGATCCCACCCGTGGGCTGGTGCGAAGTTTTGGAGATACAAATCTCGGAACTTGGTCGGGGGATAGTTTTCCGGTATACTTCCATCGTCGCAGGTGATGTTTGCTGATGTCTCTTGGATCTCGATCCAGCCTCCCGGTTTGAGATTTCTGCGAGAGAGGAATGAGCGGGGGGCGGCGTATTCTATTGCAGTTTGAAAAGTAAAACAGAAAAAAAGAAAGAAAAAAATAGAAAAAAAGAGAAGAAAAGAAAAGGACAGAACCCACTGGTAGGCCATTGTGAGCACATGAATCGGATCCGCCAAAGTCGTGACCACTGATCTGAGATGTACGAAATCGAGATCGGAATACGGCGGATCCCATGCCGTGGTCTGAATATCGTCTATCCTCCACGTGACGTTCAGGGGCGCGCAAGCGATCTGGATGGGAGTAATGTCCACGCCAATGACTTGGGCGCTGGGGAATTTGTCGGCGACTGAGCTTGACGTTAAATTGTCAGAGTACGTTGTGAGGAGCGGGAGCTCGAAGAAACCTGCTGACCATCGATAGCCCATAAGCCAATGCCGGTCCCGATATCGAGTATCCTTTGGGGATTACCACCGATGGGGGCCAGATAGTCGGATCCGTCGAAGAGCCTCTTGATCATATGGTGCTTCATTTCTTCGCGCTCCTGCTCAATGTCGTCATTGGGTAGAGGGTATCCTCCCCGGGCGAAGGACTGGTAGCGCCTAAGAGTCCAATAAATGGTAAGCAATTGGGGGGGGTCTCGGGGGTGCAGCGTTGGTGAGTGGCGGATGATACACACCGTCCGTCTCGGTGGCAATGGCGCAGGATATAGGAGGCCACAGAGGTAAATCCGGAGGAGTTCAAGGAACTTCCATAATCTGAAAACCCGACTGGCCGAATGCTATCGATGTGACTCGGTGTAGCCACATCGGTATGTGGGTTGTCGTACGTAGAAGGGCCCGAATTCAGATCCATAGCTACGGGACGAACTTGCAGATGGTTGCAGGAGCTGGGATTTTTTTGCAACTCAGGGAAAGCTTCAAGCTTATGAGTATCACAGCAGCTGCTCGTCCTCACACTGGCTGATGACAATCCTTTGACCCGACCCTTCCTCCTAGAGAAATACAAATGACGGTAGGGGAAAAAAAAAAGGAAAAAAAAAAAAGAGAAGAAAAAGGCAGGAAAAAGAGGAAGGACACAGAGAAGAAGAGGCAGACGCCAGGCAAATGGAGTCGCAAAGAATGGGGGGAAAAGAGACTGGGGCTTTGTTCAACGCTAGAGGCTATCTTCAGAAGCTAATCGAAGGCCATGAGAACCGACAGACTGGTTCAGCGCTTATGCAAGAAGAAACCGACGACCGCAGGGTTGGACCCTGTCAAAAGAGCTAGTGAGAGGCTGCACGGAGTTGTAAATATTGGAACCAAGGTTCTCCCCACGAGAAAAGAGGAGGGAGATATGAGGGAGGGGTCGAGGTGTAAAGCTCATTGGGGAAAGTCAAGTGAGATGAAAAGCCACGGATGACAAGGGGGGTTGGTGAGCAGCATGAGTGGCATGGGTTGGGTTGGGGATATAATAACAGAAAAAGATAGGACCGAGTTGTACGTGTAAAGGGAATGAATGTGGTAGATGTTGTATGGTATGATGCACAACAGCAGCAGGAGCATCAAACAAGGACTTGTGTGTAACAATACTAAAGCATCAGAAGATAGACCAGAACAGCACTGCAGCTGATGTGTCCACGTAGAAAAGGAGATGCAAAGGTCACCGCTTTGTGCCCCCCCAGAGGAAGAGTAATAGCAAGAATGAGTCCAGGAAAAAATGAAGCAGGTCAGGACGATCGTAGCCTAGGAGATATAGAGCTGAGCTGAATTTTGCGAATCATAACGGCCTCACCTTCAGGTGATGCAAGTAGAAAAGACCCTGTTGCTCGGTTGGAGTCCACACAATCGGCCATGGCAACGCAACTGGACTCGTTTCGAGAAATTCAGGAATCGAGTCTTCTCATGAAATCAGGTGTCGACTTCCCCAAGAGATACTCGAGCCAGCCATTTCGGGTCCCTTCTAATTAAGATTCGAATCTCAAGTGAACTGCCATCGTGGTCGAAGTTGTTAAAGCCGAATGTCCTCAGAATAGGTAATCCGGTAATAAGATAAGATAGGATAAGTACAGTAATGTTCAATGTATACAGTATATGGGCCATCTGAGATATTTCATATAAACACTGTGTGTAAAGTGGGACCCAAAACAACACACACGGTACGTACCCCTGTTACGGAGGGTACGTACCTATGGGAGGGGCGGGTTGATTGATTAGTTCCCGTCGCGTCAAATTAATTCAGCACCGCGTCTGGCGTGTCGGGTCAAGGTCAAGTCAACACCGTTCCATTATTCACCCATCACCTTTTAGTATCTGACAAAGTGACATTATTCCTCACTGTCCCCTCTGCCCTACTCTGTGTTTCTTCACATAACACAACAGATCCATCATACTGCCTTCTTCTCCTTCTTGTATCCCTAGTCACTCCTATCGGTGGCCTTCTACTCACCGTCCTACGTCCTACGTCCAGCATCCATCCTCTTGCTGCATCAACAAACTGAACGCGTCCTATTTCCCACAAGAACAGAAAAGCCAACAAGACCTCACCTGTCCATCTTCGTCCTACGCTGCATTTCAAAACATCCAAGGGCCCTTGGGGCAGCTACACGCCTCTACTTCGGCCGTCGACTTGAGCCCATGAATCCACGCAGTCCGCTTCGAGGAAACGCGTCCACGTCCACGTCCACGTCCTAGCCATGTATCTACCCCGCTCGCTGATATCGAAGCTCTATCTGCACCTCCAGAACACGCGCCATCCCCTCTCACCACCCGTTCTCATTCTCGCCGCCCTCGAACCCGACGCCCTGTGCGCGTGCCGAATCCTGACGCGCCTCCTGAAGCATGACTACATCCCGCACAAGATCCAGCCCATCTCCGGCTATGCCGATCTCGAACGCGCCGGCCGGGACCTGGTCCAGCCCATGATGGAGTCGAATGGCGGGAGTGGCGGCGTGGTGGTCAGCTTGGGTGTCGGCGGCATGGTCGACCTCGGTTCCCTGCTGGGACTCGAGCCCGAGGGCGGAGAGGCGACAGCGACGTTTTCCGGCGTCGAGGTCTGGATTTTCGACTCCCACCGTCCGTGGAACTTGGGAAACGTCTTTGGCGGCTACCGTCTCGAGCCTGCCTCGGAGGAAACGCAAACGGAAACGGAAACGGCAACGGTAACGAGCGCCTTGTCGACCAGGTGTCCCCCCGGTGCCAGCCGGGGTCGAATCGACCGCTCTTACACCCCCGGCAAGGGAGGCATTATCGTCTTCGATGACGGGGACATAGAGGACGGCCTTGAGGCGGAACGGGAAGCCTACATGAGTTTGCTTGACATGCCCGACGTGGAAGACGATGGTGAGGACCTTGGCAACATCGACGACGAACAAGACGAGGACCTTTTTTCCGAGGATTCTGTCCGTGTTGGTCAGAAGAGGAAAAGCTGGTCAGACCGGGGAGAAGAGGAGTCGAGCGGCGATGAGGACCGTCCAGCCCAGCGCAGGAGGAGCAACTCGGTAAGGAAAAAAAGAAAAAGAAACCCCCCCGCTGCCTAATCCCTAAACGAAAGATGAGACGGTAAAGTAGCTTGCGCAGGGATCTGACAGTAAACAGTCCAATTCGATACCCTCCTCTCCTCAACGACTACCACAGAGGGGCGGCCTCTTATCATTAAGAGGAAATCAAACTTCAGCCCTTTCTAGCGACCCCCTCGAACCCCCGTCAGCAGCTCAACCACCGCCAGCGCCATCCACCAGAACTCTCCGACGCCGCCTCCTGCGACTGCGAAGGCAGAACGAGCGCGTGCTACAAAACTACTACAACATGGGAGCGTCCTTCTCCGAGCCGATATCGTCCATGATGTATTCCCTCGCGTCGGACCTCGGCCGGGAAGACAACGATCTCCTCTGGCTCACCATCGTAGGCGTCACCTCGATGGAGCTCTACGGCCGGTCGTCAGCCGGCATCGCCGTGCCCGTGCGCAGCTCGGACCGCGCGCACGGCACAGGCTGGATGGGCATCCGGGGCACGCGGATCCGCCAGCTGCTGCGCGACGAAGTCCGACGCCTCAACCCGCCGGACCTGAGCAGCAGCGGCAACCCGCGCAACGCAATCGAGAACACCGGCATCATCCCCACGACGGCGCGGAGCCCGGAGGACACCTCGATCCGCCTGTCGCCCGAGCCGCGGTTCCTCCTCATCCGCCACTGGAGCCTGTACGACAGCATGCTCCACTCCCCCTACCTCTTCTCGCGCCTGAAGACGTGGAGCGAGCCGGGCCTCAAGCGGCTCCACAAGCTGCTCGCCAAGATGGGCGTCAGCCTCGCCCAGTGCAAGCAGAGCTATGCGCACATGGACATGATGCTGAAGCGGGAACTCCGCACCAAGCTGCTCAAGTACGCGTCGCTCTACAACCTGGACGACATGGTCCCGCCGGTGGACTCGGACGGCCGGGACCGGGCCGGGGCGAAGGACGGCTGGGGATTCGTACGGAGCTGGGGGTGGCGGGCCACGCTGAGTGCGCAGGACGTTGGTGTTATCATCGGCGCGCTCTTGGAGGTGGGGAAACCCGTGGATGGCGCGGCGCAGTCGGCGCCTGAGACGGTGCTCGACGCGGAAGATGACGGCACTGCGGCTGAGGGCGAGGAGTGGATTCGTCGCTTTTGGGAGGCCTATGATGCGCTGGAGAAGTGAGTTTCCTTTTTTTGCTTCCTTTCCTTTTCCGATCGCGAAGACAAACAAAACTGACACGCTATAAACAGCATCGAGAGCCTCAAGGCCGGCCTGCCCACGGCCCAGTTCCTCCACCGGGCCATCTACCGCACGGGCACCTCCCTCATCAACAAGAAGCAGATCCGCCACCTCCGCGCCTTCCGCATGTGCGTCGTCAAGGACGGCCCGGACGTATCGCTCTTCACCCACCCGGCGGCGCTGACCAAGCTGGCCCTCTGGATCGGGGAGGCGCTCGTCGAACAGGAAAGGGACACCACGGGACGCCTCTCCCACGGCGGGCGCGGCACGCCCCTCGTCGTGGCCAGCCTCAACGAGAAGCGGGGCGTCTACGTCGTCGTGGGGACGGGGGGCGGAGGGGGGCCCGATACGACGTTCCTGGACCGCGAGGCGGCGCGGAAACGGAAGCAGGCGCGGGAGGAGAGGACGAAGGCCAAGGAAGAGGCGCGTCGAAACAAGGCGAAGGTTCGGGAGGAGAAGAGGGCGGCGCGGAAAGCTGCTGCTGGCGGCGATGGAAATGGTGGCAATGACGATGCGGACGAGCTCGAGACGGAGTCTGAGGGGTCGGATTCTGAGTCCGAGTCGAGCGATGACGATGATGACGATGACGACGTGGGACAGAAGCGGGAGCGGGGGTACGGCCTTAATAAATTCGGGTCGGCCTTTCAGGAGGTGGTGGCGGAGACCAATGCGCGTGTGCGGATTGATAGCTTTGAACACTGCGTGGTGGAAGTGCGCAAGGAGGACCTGGGGGGGTTTCTTGAGAGTTTGAGCATGAAGGCTGTGGTGGGATGAGATGCTGTCTCTTTCTTCGTCTCTCTCTCTCTCTCTTTCTCGCTCTCTCTCTCTCTCTATGATGGCGGCTGGAGTTCTGTCGTGGGTTTGTTTGTCTCTTCATCTTGTCGTTCGGCATGGGGCATGGGTTTGGCGAAGCAATGTTCTCAACTCTCTCACTGCTTCCCTCCGTTTCTCTCCTTGCCTTATATCTCGCTCAATTGTGTGCATTGGAGCATGGACGGAGCATGGACGGAAGATGGAAGGTAGATCATATCGTTCTGGGATCTGAAGGGCACCCATGCTTTAGAGTGCGGCCATGGGAAGCAGGGTAGGTAGCATGCGAAGCCATCGGCATATGATCACTTGGTTCACGAAACCTCATGAGCCCAGATGTTCATTGCAACTTGCTATGTTGGAAGCCATGTGGTACCGGACACGGCAGCGCAGAGCAGCGTATAATTGATGCCAGAATAGACCGGATCGCCTTCACCCTGACCACCTGTTCGATTTCTGTTAACGACGTCCCCCAGGAGGCCATGGTGTTTATCAAGTCGAGATGCGACCTCCCGCTGTTTGGCGAGGTTTCGGTATTATTCTCGGATTGATCACGGCGGAACGAGAACGATGGTCACGCACATCTGTGTTGTTTTCTAACTGATAATTGAGTAAGGTAAGGTAGATATTCCTCTTCGCCTTGGTGGATTTAATACTAGGTACCTAGGGCAGATGGCTTTACCTTACACGTGCTTCGTTTGACCCGGTGATTCACTGCGTAAGGTACATGTAAGGTAATTTGCCTTACCTACTTCGTGCTCGTCGGTCAACCCAAGGTATCAAGTCTCTATACTTCGTCCTAGTAGGCACCCCTGAAGAGAAAGTTCAAGTTTCGCGCTGTCTTCTGACCTTCTGACTCTTCAGAGACAGAACATGCCGCGATGAGGTACAGGTACTGTGAAGTCCGGATGGCCTGCTTACCAATACATGCCCCATTCGTACATGTATCACTTCATTGGCTGTGGATCGCGCCAGGAGCGGAGCCTCATCCAGGCTGGCGTCTAATACCCCCCTCCCCCTCCTCTGGAGTCCCAAGCCTTTCTATACACCCCCTCATGACATACATACCTGACCTGCCTTACCTTTTACCAAATATCTCCTCTGTACCTAAGACTTGACCCCTCCGTGTTAGTAGTACCCATCTATCTGCGTAGTAGCACCCATTGCTTCTTACAGGTACCTCTATTATCCCTATCATTTCGTCGTCCCTCCAACTCCTGCCCATGACATTAACAATTCTCACCAGCATCATCATATCACGTTCCTTCAGCCCTCCTACAAGCTTTCCCGACTGATCCGATTCCCAATTCCCAATTGTCAATCGTCGACGCCCACCACCACGAGTCACGGCCTTATATCACCTCACCTCTTCATTGGTCGCCAAATACTCGCCTCCTCGGCCACTCCTCCACCCTGCCGCTCCTAGAGCCAACTTGAAAGCATCGGGACGCGCCGCCAGCTTTCCGAACTGAAACCCCTTTCCGATCCGAGTCTCTCCCATCCGACACACGCTTCGTCCCTTCCCACCGACCGCCCTGCCGCTAGTCCAACCATCCTCCCGCTTTCGCTGCGACGTTTTTATCCCTTGGATAGACTAGACACACTCGCCGTGGCATTTCCTTTCGCGCGATTCCCATTTCCTCCAACGTCATCTCGGAATAAAACGTGACGCCCCAACATCCAACCTACCTTGTACGGTAGTGAGCGATTCGAGGTTACCCCGCCAGCACCATGGGCAAATCGTAAGACTTCTCTCCTTTGCGGCCCATCTCCGCCCCGTCACCATGCCCGCAGCGCAGCCGCAACTTGGCAGCGGCAGCGTTCTTTCTGCCGGAGTTGCTGTATAGCGCGTGCATCTGGCTTGTCTCTATGCCTCACAACACCTACCTGCTAACCTTGGACTGCCCATCGCCATAGACAATCCAAGCTCTCGCAGGAGCAGCTCAACGACCTCCAGAAGTCCACCCATTTCGACAAGAAAGAACTTCAACAATGGTATAAGGGTATGCACATTCCCCTCTCCCCTACGTGCCGTGTCGCCAGCCCTGTGCAATCTTTCACCTTTTATTAAAGCACTGCGGTCCGCTCCTACATCCTCCGGCTTTTCATACTAAAGCACGCCTGTGCATGTAGACATGCCAACTAACCTTGCACCGTCTCGTCGCAGGCTTCCTCAAGGACTGTCCATCTGGCACTCTCACCAAGGAGGAGTTCCAAAAGATCTATCGCCAATTCTTCCCTTTCGGTGACCCGAGTTCGTTCGCCGAATATGTCTTCAACGTCTTCGACAGCGACCGATCCGGCACCATCGATTTCAAGGAGTTCATCTGCGCTCTCAGCGTTACCAGCCGCGGCAAAATGGAGGACAAGCTTGACTGGGCTTTCCAGCTCTACGACATTGACGGTGATGGCAAGATCAGCTACGACGAGATGCTACAGATTGTAGAGGCCATTTACAAAATGGTAAATTCCCTTCCTCTTGCCCCTTCTGCTCCTTTCCCCCCTTTTTTCTTTTCTTCTTCTTTTTTTCTTCCTTTTTTTGGGGGTCTAGTAGGGCTCTTCGCTAGTACTAACGACCCTTATCTCGCCAGGTGGGGTCAATGGTAAAACTCCCCGAAGACGAAGATACCCCGGAGAAACGCGTGCGGAAAATCTTCCGCATGATGGACAAGGACGAGAACGGCAGCCTCGACCTGGAAGAGTTCAAGGAGGGAAGCAAACGGGACGAGACCATCGTCTCGGCCCTGTCGCTGTACGATGGCTTGGTGTAGATGGTCTGGCGCACGGGAAGGAGGAAAAAGAATAGGCATGATTCCAGAGAGGAGACGAAGGAAACACAAGCAAGGTCGCGGATCCCGTCACACGAAGTGTTGTCAGGGGAGAGCGCCTACATCGTAGTGCTGCCAGAACCACCGGCGAACGGACGGAAGAACGGGAGAGGGGACGGACAGACGGCCTTGTTCGGGTTACGCTTCGATCCCATATGGCGAGAGCATACTAAATCCGCCCTCGTGGACCAGGCGCCGAGCAGAGTAGGAAAGGAAAGAAATAAAGAAAGACCTATCATGTCACATGCACTGGACAAACCAGGGGTCCAATTCTCGTGTGAAAATGGTATTTAAAACTATCTCAAGATGGCGCGCATACATTACGATAAGGGGCGATGATAGCCGGACGCAAGCATAGACGGACGATTCTCATAAGACCAGAAACGGAACGACCCTGCCCTCTGTTGCTCTCCAAAGCCCACCTCCACTAAACGAAACCAATAAAATAAAATAAAATAAAAATGGTAGCGCAAGTCCCGAGGATTAACGCGCAAACTGGACCAAACTCCGGGGATATCAAACCTGAAAGCGACGCACACCAAAAGTACGCACAAACAGGAGAGAACGAAAGGGAATCCCTCCTCTCAATCACATCTCGATACCTGCTTGGCACCCAACAAGGCAGACAGACCAACAGATATACCGAGGATTCAGTCAAGAAGGAAAGCCCGCCATGTCGGCAACAACAGGTGTCGTTCAGCTAGAGATGCCATAAGCCTTGTCCACCTGGGCCTTGTACTTCTCGAGAATCTGCTTCCGCTGCAGCTTCTGAGCGGCAGTGACAAGACCCTATCAGAGAGGTTAGCGCTTCATGTTCTCGAAAAACCACGAAATGGACGAACAACCAAAAAAAAACCAAGTAAAAAATATACTCACATTCTGCGGGGTCCATTCGTCATCGCAGAGAGCGACGCCTTCGATGATTTCAATACCGGACAAGCCGCCCTGGCGACCAGCATTCTGCAGCTCGGTGAGCACGGCGGCGTTGAGCTGCTTGTTGCCGACGAGCTCGTCCAGGCTGTCGCCCTTGACGCCGATGGACTTGGCAAGGTTGACGAGAGCGGGCTCCGCCGGCACAATGATGGCGATGGGCTTCGTCTTGGAAGCGTCCGCGTACACGCAAATGTTGGCGACGACGTGGGCGGCGCGGTAGACCGACTCGAGCTTCTCGAGGGCGATGTACTCGCCGTTCAGCGTCTTGACCAGGTTCTTCTTGCGGTCGATCAACCGGAAGTGGCCGTTGTGGTCGATCTCGCCAATATCGCCCGTCTTGAACCACCCGTCTTCCGTGATGGCCGCCTTGGTCTCCTCGGGGTTCTGGTAGTACTCCTCCAGGACCGAGGGCCCACGGATCCACACCTCGCCCTGAGGGTACGGCTTGTTGGTGGAGAAGTAGCCGGCATCGGGGAAGTCGACCAGCTTGAGCTCCACGGAGGCGGGCATGGCGCCCATGGACTTGTTCGTCCACTCGTGCGGGCTCATCAGGAGACCCATAGCCGTCGTCTCGGTGAGACCATAGCCGATAATCATGGGCGCGATCGCCATGGAAATAAAGTGCTGGGTTTCCTTGGCCAACGGACCACCACCGCTCATACAAAGCTTCAGGCGCCCGCCAGTGGCGTCCTTCAGCTTCTTGAACACGATAGAATCGAGCACCCCGGAGCCCGGAAGACCGGAAGCCATGAGCGTCGATTTAAGGCTCATGGCGTTCCAGAACATAGCCTTGACAACAGGGCTGCTGGCGTTGACCTTGGTGATAATACCCTTCTTCACCGACTCCCAAACGGCCGGAACACCCACCATGATGGAGGGCTTGAACTCTCGAATGTCACCCAGGCAGTTACGAACGGATGCGTCGGAGAGGGTCTTGGGATTTCCGTACCCCAGAGTGGCGCCCCAGCACAGCGCCGCGTTTTCGAAGACGAACTCGAGGATGTGCGCAAGGGGAAGGAAAGCCAAGAGGCCATCGCCAGGTACGATGGGCGGTGCGACAACGGAGCCAGCACCGGCAACTAGACACAGCAGGGTTAGTATACTTTTTTTGAGTACACGAGCGACGACGATTGATCATGGAAACGAAAGCACATCGGGAACTCACTCGCAGCAACGACTGCCCTGTGCTTGAGAGGGACGCCCTTGGGGGTACCGGTCGACCCGGAAGTGTACATGATGCAGCAGAGGTCCTCGGGCGTAGGCGGAACTGGGTCCACCGGATTCTC
This sequence comes from Sodiomyces alkalinus F11, assembly GCF_003711515.1. Classification (NCBI taxonomy): domain Eukaryota; kingdom Fungi; phylum Ascomycota; class Sordariomycetes; order Glomerellales; family Plectosphaerellaceae; genus Sodiomyces; species Sodiomyces alkalinus. The sequence continues at coordinate 1,317,291 of NW_021167083.1, read as the reverse complement.
CTCGCCAAGCTTCCGCAGCTCCTCAAAGCTGAGGATGATGACGTTGGGGTGCGCCGTCTTCAGCTGAGAGACGTGCTCTTCGTTGATCTGGTGCTGGTCATTCCAGACGACAATCTGGACGTCCTTGGCGTCGTGAAGAACGTTGATCAGGGTCGGAATCAGGTGAGGGTCGAGGAAGATAGCCTTGGCTGCGGTAGCCACCATGGAGTATCGCAGACCTTCTTCGCCCAGAGTATCGTAAGCGGTAACAATCGGCATAGACTGGGTGGTGGCACCGTGGGCTGTGGCGAGCCAATTGGCGCTCGTCGCAGCAAAGACGTGGACGCGGTCGCCGGCGACCAGGCCCAGCTTGCGGAAGCCGGCACCGATCTGGAGGGTGCGGGCCTCGTACTGGGCGTAGGTGATGTATTCGTAGGGGCTCAACTGGAAGTAGGTCCACTTCTTCTCCACCTCCTGCTCTTCGCCGTTGACCATCTTCTTCACCATCTTGGTTTCGACGTGGGTGTCGACGAGCTTGCGGGAGCCGACGCACTTGGAGTTGGCAAACTTGGCGGCGGACTTCCTGAGCAACTCGTAAACGGTGGTGATGTCGGCGCCTGGTTTTGTGTAGAGATCAGGGACGGTCCCCGGACGCCGGCGCGGCAGGGTCTCGCCCTTCGGTTCCGGTCCATCTGGGTAGGGAACAGTGAAGGGAGGCTTCACCGTCATCCGGGGGAGGATGTTCGACTTGGACTGGGGTTCCGAGTGCGGCTGCTTCCCAGTCATGGTGGCGGTTGGGATTCGAGAACGACGACGATGGTTTTTGGAGAGAAGGAATCCCAAGTGCGAAGACGACGGTGAATCGGGACTACAGAGGGCAAGGTTCTATTCAAAGGATATACACGCTGGTTTGAGGAGAGGAGAGAGAGGGCGAAAGCAGTGAGAGACGCGTGGGACTGCGAGGGATTGGGGTAAGAGTGAGAAGAAGCTGGAGGGGGAACGAACCGAGAGATCTGGGGAAGTTGGGTAATTTCAAGAGAATGGAGGAGGCCGGAATGGGGGGCCGAGGTGTCTTTGTGGGTACCTGGCCTGTTCTTTTATTAGTGGAGTTTAGCTTCCCGTTTTGTTGAAGGGCTAAAAGGTACAAAGTAGGGGGGAGCTTGAGATGAGAATGACCAGCAAGCCCGGCTTGGTAAACACGAAGTACGTTGTATCTTTTCCGTATGTACTTCGTATATACTTCGTATGTACTTCGTAACTCCAACCGGCCGCCCCCTGCAGCATAGCCGTCCTTGGCCTTACCAAACTTACCCTTGTGTACTCCGCACCTGTGTGATAGATTACTTCTGAGTGGCTGCCTGCTGTGCACTACATTGGTCAGGGAGGGGAAAATGTGGAAATTTCGAAGCCCACCTACCCCAGTGTCAAAAATGTACCCTAAACCAAACAAAAGCACAACCTTATGAAACCCGTTGTTATTTGGGGCTAGCTACGGTGTCAACGTGCCCTTATTCTTATGCCCTTACCTTGGTTAGACGGCCGGCACTGCGACCTGAGTGTTATTGGAGAGTTGTATCAGTTACAGCGTATGTACTAGCGCCGGAGATTTGTGCATGATGCTACCAAGGGAAGACTTCTTAATTTCGTGACAGTCGCAGACACGCATCCCCTTTTCCGTATCATGATTTTCCACAAAGCACGAGGAGTGGTACGGGTATGTACGTACCTAGGTACAATACGAGGTACGGGGTACATGGAGTACGGTACCTATGTACCTTCCCTTACTTGGAGTAGCCATGCTCGGGGTCACGATGGCCAGTGCTCGAAGATATTGGAACCCAAGAGACAGGACCAAGTCGCTAGGGCCGCATTGGTATTGGTTCGAAAGCGCCCGCCCGCTTGGCATCAGTCAATGCAGGCGTTGGCGTCCTCCTGGGCATCCTCCCCAAGCCTAACCATACCTAGGCAACGCGACTAAGGCAACTGCGAAGCAGCATACCGGTATGTACAACGAACCCAATGGCTCCAGTGGTCATTCGTACAGTACGAACGTACCTCTTCCACCCCTTGACAACGTGGATTCAGGAGCTTCACGTCATGTCGCAGTTGCTACCCCACCTAGCTAAGGTACCTGAGAGGATACATTGTCCTGACCCTTACCACCGACTAAGGTACCTTACCTTACCTTACGCATGTACCTTTGAAGTACCTCCCCTAATGCTTACCTTGGCTACCTAGCCGGGGCTGCCTTCAATCCCCAGGCAACACGAACCTATCGCAAATTAGCTGCTCTTTGAATGGCTCGAAGAAGAGGGTACGTATCACGTACTCTGGACGGTTGGATTCGTAGTTTACCCAGAAATAACGTGGTTGGGTTATCCGTTGGAAAGGAGTCGAGGGAGAGGGAGAGGGGATGTCTCCCAAGCTTACGGATAAGGAACCCTGCAGTCTTACGAAGAGACAGACAGTTCTCGATGGGACGATGCATGGGACTCGGGAGCGAGCAATCTCACGTTTCTCAGCCCGTGGGAGGGAGGCGGGTGGGCCTATGTATCGCCGTTCCCGCGTGTGGCAACGCAATCAATGGGTGGCCGAATCGAGGTCAAAGGGTGACCACGATGTCTGTTTGCAGATACACAGCACTGACGAGCCCGAAATCCCCGATGCTCCCTATCAGACTCTGGGGTAAACTAAAAGAAACACAAACCTATCGACTTATATGGATACGGCGTATAAGGCGGCCCCAGTCTCTTTCGCCTCCAGGCTACTTTTTTAGTGTAGAGCCGACATTCAACCTATGGCTTCATTATGTGAGCCCCCCCCCCCTTCTCCATGGGGGGTGGGTGGCACTACTGAGCTCGGCCCAGGCCTTCGTCGAGCCTACCGTACGCGCAATCCTCAGGCCGAGTGGAATTGCGGCGCCCTTGGCGGTCACTGGTCGCGTATTCAGTACAACCTACTTCGTAGTATCGCCATACGCCTTAGAATTGTACGGAGTACGAATACTGTACTCTCTCAATTCTTCCCGCCACCGTATGGAGAGCCCTCAAGTTGCATTCGGATTGAAGTGTCTCAATTACCAAAACTACCTAATTCCGAACACCACGAAGCCGGCGCTCTATCGTAGGCAAGTGGATTAAGCGTACACGCAGGTAGGTATACCTACCTACCGTATGTACCTACCTACCGTATGTACCTACCTACCGTATGTACCTACCTATAGAAAGCGTATGCAAAAGTACCAACGTCGCGACAAGATGAGAATAAAGGAATAAACCCTCACGTGTTTGGTCGGTTATCGAAGGTGGGGTAGGGCAGCGGTGATGTGTATGATAGGTGCATTCTGATGTCTGGACGGACCGGAACGTTGGGACGGAAGGACGAAACGGCAGCCCAGCGAGGAAACGTACTCCGTAAATGTGTTCAGTCAGAGTAAACGGTGACCAAGCGACGGCCGCAACGACCTTGACGAAACGGAAACATCGAGGACAACCCGAGCTTCCACAAGATCGATAAATGTCAGATCCATCTAATCACACGCCAGCGCTGTCGCATCGTCCCATCACCAGTCGACAGCCCAGGCACCATGAATTCGGCTTCAATATCGGCTGCCAAGCAGCAACTGCGGTCCCTAGTCAGGTCTAACCTAGCACATGTGACCCCGGAATCGATCGCCAACCAAAGTCAGCATGCTCACTCAACATAGGCTTTCCTCGCTCTCCTTCTTTCTTTACTGACTCCTCTGTATGTGCAGGCCGCAGGGCATTTGATACTCTTAGATCACTCAAGCCCTATGAGGAGGCCGAGCGCATCAGCATCTTCCTCGCCATGCCCTCGGGGGAGATACAAACGGATGCTATCGTAAGGCATGCGCTCTCAGCCGGCAAACAGGTGTACATCCCATACTTGCACAAGTCGCCCTTTGCGCCAGGTGAAGGGCCGCCCAGGGTAATGGATATGGTGCGGCTGCGAGACCTGGAAGACTACGAGTCGCTACAGCCCGACAAATGGGGCATACCCAGCATCGATTCCGCCACCGTCAACGAGAGGCAGAGGATCCTGGGCGGATCAGACCCCAACCCCGCCGATTCGTCGACCCCCCTCGACTTGATCCTTATGCCTGGTGTGGCCTTCGACATTGAACCGGAGACGGGCATCCTGAGGAGGCTCGGCCACGGGAAAGGCTTTTACGACTTTTTCATTGAACGATACCGCGCAAAGACAAAACCCGCCGGACACCCGGACACGCGTCCTGTGTTGCTCTATGGTCTAGCCCTCGCTGAACAGTTTCTGACCCCGGATTCTGGCACGCCTGTGCCCGTCGGGCCACACGACAAGTCACTGCACGGGGTTATCCTCGGAAACGGCGAGGTCAAGAGGCCGTCTGATAGATCAACTTGAAAAATCGCCCCTTCCACGCCCGTTCGAAATTCCAAACTCCAATTGTTGTGGTATCATCTTCGCATGAAGCGCGACCATTGCCGACTGCCGTCCCCCGCCGTGTGTTTATTTATGGTGCGGATTTCCCGCCCCCCCAGGAAGCTGGTGTCCATGCAGTGATGTGCTCTCGATGTATCTTCCTTCCCGGTCCAACGCCTCTACGCAACTACCCAGACAAGCCCTGGATCAGCGACACATTGTCACCCTTGAGGAGGATTTGTCCTGGAACGGTTGTCAACACAATCTCCATTATGGTCGCATCAGGGGGGCGAATCTAACCTAAGGGTCGCCGGCTCTCTTCTGGGTTCGTCTTGGTAATTTGCTTCACCTCAACAGCGTCATCGATAACAAGGTTCATGAACTCGTCAAATCCCTAGGTTCGTAAAACTGGTCAACCTTTTGTTGTTCGGACGCCAACTTTTCCCCGGATCCGAGGAACGCACCCTGATTTTCCCCTCAATCCGAATCGCCAGCTGTTCGTAGAGCCAGACCTGCACCGTCGATTGTTGCTGCAGGAGCTTGAAGATGAAGTTGATGGGGGGGAGCAACACCCTACGACCTCCGCCGCCTCCGCGCCCGGTCATGACGATTCTGTTGAGGGGCGCAAAAGTCTTCAAGTGCGAACGTTTATCAATCAAGCAGACGTATGGCCGCTTCTGTAGTCGTATATCGTTCGCCGGTCGGGGATTCGCGTCGTCACGATGTCGCTTTCGGTCGATTTTGACGGTAAGTTCGTCCAGGCTGCAAAAAATTCCCTTCGATGGTTGGTTGGTTAATCGTAGGCTAGGCTTCACCACATGCAATGCAATCGACGGATGAGAATCGGAGGCGGTAAAACCATGTTCCTCTGCGGAATTTGGACGGATACCTAAGGTAAGGTAACGTAGCTTCCCTCGTCCTCCGCAATGTACCGATACGTACCTCCCTAAGGTACAGCACAGTACCTACCGTGCGCTACAGTACGTACCAGAACGTTCGACTCCACAATGACCTTGCCCGCTTTGCCTGCCCCGCCACTGAGCAACCAGCCTGACGTCCATGTCCATCTTTTTGTTATTTTCCTTGACCAGAATAATTGACTCTGACAACCTCGTCTGATATCTATCGCGTGCGATCCCTTCTACCAACACCTCTTTTTCCCATCGGGCTGTGCCACCACTGAGTACGTCTTGAAAGCTCCATTCTACTCTGTCGAGCAGTTGCCGTCTTTGCGACATTTCCGCAAGTCTCGCGTGTTCCGTTTCTGCCCCCCCCCCCCCCCCCCCCCCCCCCCCCCCCCCCCCCCCCCCCCCCCCCCCCCCCCCCCCCCCCCTAACGACAACTTGCATGCCTGTGATACCTACCTAGGCAATAGGGCAGCCTTGATCCCGATTCGTTCCCCGGCAACTTGACTGAATCCGTCGGACTTGACTTTTCCCATTGCCCTGTTCTGGAAACTCTCACACCATAGCCAGCTACGACATCCCGCTCGGCCCCGATCTCCCCACCATGGCTGCGAACGGCGCTCCAACATCGTACACGCCGAGCCATGTCCTCCAGGCCGTGGTCGCCATGCGCGGCGCTGATCGGGAAGCGAAGAAGCAGGCACATGAGTACCTCGAGCGCTTCCAGAAATCGGTTAGACATCTACCCTTACCCCCTGTTGACACTGGTCTCCCTGGCTGCTACACTACGAATCTGCATGACTGACTTGAGCACCGGAATAGAAAGACGCATGGACACTTGTGATCGGAATCCTGCAGTCCGAGGCCGATGCGGAGGCCAAGCTGTTTGCTGCAACCACACTACGGGGGAAGGTCTGAGCCGGAAGAAAGGCACTCCCTCTAGCTCTTTTTCGGGAGAAGAATCTCATTTACTGATCAACTCGCTCGCAGCTCACATACGATTTATCGACCGACATTCCCGACTCGGAGCTTCTCGCGCTCAGGGACCAACTCCTGCTCCTACTGAAGCATTATGCGGCCGGTATGCGCCCGATCAGGGTGCAGCTCTGCGTATGCTTGGCTGTCCTGGCTATACACATGAAGGAATGGAAGGACGTCCTTCCTGTTGTCGTTTCGGCACTTCAGGGCCCCGAGAGTCATGCCGCCGTCCTTGACTTCTTGCGCGTTCTTCCCGAGGAAGTGACCGAAGGCCGCAAAATCACTCTTTCAGTACGTCGGCTGTTGTACCGGTTCTCTCGACAGAGCTTCCCAAGCCAGACACACCACCCATCACGGATCACGTTCTAATACGCAATGGCAGGAAGAAGAGCTATCTCAGAGGACCAAGGAGCTCCTCAGCGATAATGCAGACCAGGTGGTGCAGCTACTCGTTAATTACGCGCAAGCGTCGGGTGAGTGCCAGTTATCTGCTGTCAACCCCCCCCCCCCCTTCCCCCCCCTCTTCTTGACGGTGGTCGATGTGCTAACAATGATTGCTGCAGCTAAACCTGCCGACGACCCCTTGCTCATGGAATGCATTACGTCTTGGCTGCGTGAAGTGCCCGTGAGCACGATTGTGGGATCGCCACTTTGTGATGTTGTTTTCGCTGGCGTAATTGGTGACTCGGCATTCAGGGAGGCCGCCGAGACGGTGTGCACGATTCTGAAAGAAACCAGGGAGGTGGATGATAATCAGGACATCATTCAGGTTCTCTTGCCAAGGATTCTGCGACTCCGATCCGGACTCGACAAGGTTATCGCCGAAGAAGACACAGAAGCCTACCAAGCACTAACCAAGGTTTTTGCCTCGGCGGCCGAGGCCTGGGTGGTGGCAGTTGTACGGGAGCCCGGCCACTTTGGGCCCCTCGTCGACGTGGTTCTCGAGTGCGCGATGCGGGATGAGAATCGCGACGTGATCGAACACACCTTCGACTTCTGGTATGAGCTCAAGCAGTACCTCGTCATCGAGAGGTACATGGAGGCGAGGGTCCAGTTCGTGGACGTCTACTCGAGGCTGGTGAATGCTCTATTCAAGCACCTTCAGTATCCGAAGAGCTCCTCGGGCGACGAAAACGATCTTTTCGAGGGTGACCGCGAAGCAGAGGAGAGGTTCCGAGAGTTCAGACACCGGATGGGTGACACGCTCAAGGACGCCTGCGCCGTCATGGGCGTCACAGACTGCCTAAGCAAGGTCCTGGCGACAATCAACAAGTGGTCGGCGGAGAGGAGTACGGCCACGAGCCACCCAGGGGTCGTGCCGCATTGGCAGGAGCTCGAGGCCCCCCTGTTCGCCATGAGAGCCATGGGTCAGATGGTGCCCCCGGACGAGAGCATCGTCTTGCCGCAGCTGATGCCCCTGCTTGTGGCCATACCGAATCACGAGAAGCTCCGGTTCGCCACCATCATGGTCCTGGGCCGGTACACCGAATGGACGGCAGCTCACCGCGAGTACCTCGAGCCGCAGTTCAACTACATCGTCTCGGCCTTCCAGACTGACTCTAAGGAAGTTATCCGCGCGGCGGCCATGGCCATCAAGTATTTCTGCACCGACTGCAAGGAGCTCCTGAGCGGTCAGGTCTTGCAGTTGCAAACCTTTTACGACCAGATCCTCGATAAGCTCCCGGACCTGAGTCAGGAGGAGATTACCGAGGGCGTGGCGAGTGTCGTGGCGGCTCAGCCCCCAACCGAACTTTACAAGCTCCTCAAGCTTTACTGCGATCCCCTCGTGCAGAGGCTAATGAATAAGGCCAACAATGCCTCGGACGATGACGGCAAAGTGGCTGTCGCTGGTAAGTCGATGGGTCTTCTTTCGAGATGACGAAGTGATGAGAGTTTCTTTGTGTTTTATCTTTCTGCTAACGAACGGGACTTGTTCAGATCATGTCCAATTGATCACAATATTCGTCCAGACAGTCAAACCGTACTCGGCGCCTGGCACGGAGAACCCGGCTGTGAAGTACTGGCAAGAAGTGTTCCCGGTGCTCGCCACGATTGTGGAGAACTTCCTCGACTTTGTGCCCATCTGCGAGCGCATCTGCCGTTGTTGGCGGTACATGATCATCTCCAACAGGACAGCCATGACACCTCTCCTCCCCGAGCTTGCCAACAAGCTGGCGAGCGGGTTTGCGGCATCGAGGCAAGGCGCGTTTCTCTGGGTCACGGCGGCGATTCTGAGGGAGTTCTCGGAAGACCGCGAGCACGTGGACCAGTCCATCACGCAGAGCATATATGCCTTCTTCGAAGCGCAGGCGACGACGTTCTTGCGGGTCCTGAACGAAATCCAGCCAAGCGAGCTGCCGGATGTCATCGAGGACTTCTTCCGCCTCCTCATCGACGCTCTGCTTTACTACCCGCACCGGCTCGTGCCGTCGGAGCTTCTGGGGCCCATATTCGAGGCGTCCATCTACGCGCTGACGCTCGAGCAACGGGACCCCTTGTCGGCCACGCTCCACTTCCTCCGGGACCTCCTCACGTACGGGGGGGATAACCCGGCGACGTCAGACGCGCTGCCGGCGGACGTGGCGGCGCAGATCCGGACGATCATCAGGGCGCTGCTCGCCAGCCACGGCGAGAAGCTGGTGAAACAGGTCATGGCCGGCATGATGATCACGTTCCCCCGGGACTGCTTTGCGGACGGTAGTGGCGTGCTGCTGGCGATGTTCGAGCTGCTCCCGACGGAGACGACGGCGTGGGTGGAGCGGACGCTGCAGCTCCTCCCGCAGGGCACGGTCAGCCCGGCGGAGGCGAACCGGCTGATGACGAAAATTAAGGAGCGCATCGGGGCCGACCCCGGCAGCATGCGGCAGGTGAGGGCGCTGCTCCAGGACTTTACGAACACGTATCGACGACGGTATGTGGCTCCTCGTGACGGGCTTGGTCAGCTCGAGGCGGACCGCTTCCGCTTCAACCGCTAAAGGGGTCTACGGTACATGACATAACGGGTTGGGCGGCGATGAGTTGCTTGGTGAGAGACATAATCAAAAGAGAAAAGGAAGAAGAAGGGAGGGCGGGTAATGGCAGTCAGGGGTAGTAATATGAAACGCCGCAGCTGCGATGGGATGTGGTTGGGGGGTGTGGTGCGGGCGGGAGGTTCGGCGCCATTTAGAGGTAGTTCGAAGGCAAGTTAGGAGGTTGGCGGAATCGAGGGGGGTGTTTGACTTGATCAGACGTGACGAGATGTCTGAGATGTCGGCGATCCCGGTCCCAGGAGCTAGCCCAGAGGGAGTCTAGAGGGGAGAATATTATCGTGAACAAAAGCTTATCCGGGTGGATGGGAGGAGGGGTGCAGTAGATGGGGACAAATGATGAACCTGAGATAGGAATCGAGTTTGAAAAAGTACCTAAGACGAATGGGCTTCAAGTGAGATACGAAGTGAGAGGACGTAAGGCACATCTATAGTAATTATTTCCAAGTCTGCCTTGCAGCTAGAAGTGAGACGGGTGGTGGTGGCGGATAAATAGTGGGAGAGGGATCGAGCACAGTGCATAAACAACAGCTTAAAATAGGTAATGGCACTGTCTTACTTTCGGCCCGTCACAAAAGGCATTTCATCTCCACATTTCACATGACCTCGCGGTATTACTATACCGAATCTACCAACACGGGTTGCACCTTCCCAGCCAACGCGACGACGCCCAACGTAGACCGATTGGAACCAAATCTCAGGGCCAACACTTTTTTTTCTTTTTCTCTTTTTCCGTTCCTCCTTTTTTCCCACTTCTTTTATTGCGTCTTGCCTACAAAAAGGCGCCAAAAATCAGACAATCACAACTGATCCCCGTATTTTATTCTCCCCCTTTTTATAATGCTTCCAGCAGTATTCCACCCTTGCATTCACCCGACCTCTAATTCACTTGGCGGTCTAGGGTTGTGTTGATTTCGACCACCTTTCAACATCTCGTCTTGTCTGGATGCCGGCTCCTGTCCGGCCACTCACTGTCCCTTCAGCACCTCGCCAGGCGACCCCAGTACCGACACGCACAATGCCTCCCAACAACAACAACAACTTTGGAAGATTGGCACAATATGTCCGTGGCTCGTCCGAACCCGAACCAAACGCCTTGCAACAAAACAACAACCCTAAAACCGTTGCCCGTCAGCAGAGGGAGAGGGACGACATCCCCCCAACCGCAACCGCAACGACAACGACATACTATCCCCCAGCATCTAACCCCAACACTCGCCTGTCTATAGCCGAAGCGGCCAAGATTCCCCTCCCCAAGCCGTCGCCTCAGCGCGGGCCAGGACCAGGCTTGCACCACCTGCGGCAACCTAGCAATGCAAGCATGCCTCCGCTCGGGTCGCCTCCCTCCCTGGCTCTTCCCAACCCTCAGCATGCACCATCAACCGCGCGTCGACGGCGCAGCAACTCGGTGGAGAAAGAGCCTGGCATCTGGTCTCCCTCCTTACCTTCCAACTTGGCAACGCCTTTCGACTCGCCAAAATCAAACGCCGAACCGCGGATTGATAGGCAGTACTCGACCCGACACGGGCACGGACACGGACACGGACACGGACACGCAAATATCCCTCCAACAATGCACGCCGCTGGGGATGTCTATCGCGATAGCACGACCCCTCCCCCGCTTGCTCGGGGCATCGATGATCCCTTGGATGTGGTCGAACCCCGATACGGACACAGCACTACCACGTACCAAGGTCTACACAATACTAGGCAGACCGGTTCGACATGGCAACAAAACGGGACTTTTCCCAATGAGGCCATTGGGTTCTTGTCTTCGCCTAAGAGGCACCCAGTCAAACTTGCGATCCACGACGCAGGCCTTAGGAGGCCATATGTCGTCGGGAACGAAGAAACTACTGGGATGCAAGTGAACGGCCGGCCATCATCGCCCACGCTCAACCGATTCTCGCGCGGCTTCACGACGTACGAGGAGCAGCCGAGAGAGCCCCAACACACCGCCATCGTCCGCCGCCGCGACGCACTGGAAGGCGACCTCCGCAGCGACTATCCAGTGAGCGACATGGGCGACATGGGCGAGAATGACGACGACCACGACGAGGACGACCGGGGCACGCCTCGCGCCAAGACCAAGACAGAAAGGACGACCCGGGGGGCAGACGGCTTTCTCGACAGCTCTCCGCGGTTGCGCACGGGGAGCCTGAGCCTGGCCGACAAAATTGCCCAGAGCATCAAGAAGCGGACGCGCGACAGTTGCGACTACGAGGACCAGGCGCTCATGCAGATGAGCTACTCCGAACTGAAAACCCAGCCCTTTGACCTTCATCCGGTGCAAGTCGCTCCCGGCGGAGCCGCCGCCAACGGCGTCTCGGTCGGCGAGAGCCTCCCCGAGAAGCTGGCGCACTTCCGAAGCAGGGGCGGCGAGGAACAGAGGCAGTTCTTCACGCAGATGAGCTTGCAGGACTGGGAGCGCTCGGGCGACTGGTTCCTGGAGCAGTTCGGCGTCGTGGCGCAGAAACTCAAGGAGGCTCGGCAAGGGAAGCGGGCCACGGTGCAGTCGTTTGAGGACGAGATCGCCCGTCGCGAGGAGTCGGTCCGTCTGCGGACTGAGGATATCAATAAGAGGCTCGGCGAGATCAAGCATAAAGGTGAAGACATGCTCGCCGGGAAGGGAATTTGAACAAAAGAAGTTTGGAACAAGATCATACTCAGTGTTCTTCTGCGCAGTTCGACACGATTTGATATGGCTTTACGATGGTCATGACTGACGGGACGGCGTCTGGTATCTATCATTGATACATGGGGTTTTTATTATTATTCTTCTTTTTGTCTTCTTTCTTATGACACAAAACTAGAGCAATGGCGACGATATGATGTTGCTACAGAGGATTCCCTCGTTTCTTCCAAGCAGATGATTCGCCGAGCATCTACCCACTTTGTAGGCTCTATTGGACATGGCTCTGCCTCACCTTCCTATCCTTCCCCACAACAATACGCAGCTGGCGTCCAGGGCGGTCAGGGAAAACGCCCTTGCGGAGGTTGTCGGCATAGAGCTCATAAGCAGGGTAGTACCCGTCGACAAAGCGAACGACCTGCTCATCGGACATGCCGGCACCGCGCTCCGCGCGCAAGGCGGCCTCCTGCTCGCGCCGCCAGTCGTAGACATACCGCGCGTCCTCCGCGTCCAGATGAACAAAGGCATCCAGGAGATCCGTCAGGTCGTCGTAGGCGCGCAGGCGATCATTCACGAAGAGGAGGTCCGGCAGCGCATGGGAAGCAAGGGTGCGACTGGGCCGCGCCCGGCGTGCTTCCACGGCGGCCGCGTCGGGGAGGGCACGGAAACCGACGCACCAGCCTTCGAAAATGACGACGTGGACGAAGGGGGGGTTGACTGGGCGCCAGGACGCGGACGGGGCGCGGTCGCCCTGGCCCGCGAAGGCGGCTTTGTCGTAGGAGGGGACGCGGGCGGGGCGGCGGGCGAGGAGGTCGTGGAAGAGGCGGCGGGCTAAGGGCAGGTCGTGGGTCCCCGGCTGGCCGCGGTGCTGGAGGAGGGGGTTCTCCGGGTGGGCGGCGGCGAGGGCGAGTTGGTCTGCGTGGCGGAGGTAGAGGTCGTCGATGCTCAGAACCAGGGTCGGGTGGCCTTGGGAGTCGAGGGCGGTGGCGAGGGCGCGGACGAGGGTGGTTTTGCCTATGCCCTGGACGCCGTTGAGGCCGACGAGGAAGGGGCGGTTGCGGTGTGGGGAGGTGAGGTGGGCTTGGAGGTGGGTGAGGATGAAGGGGATGCAGAGGGGGGATTTGTCGTCTATGATGGGGGGCGGGTTGGTTGGGGTTGAGGGAGACATTGTGGCCTTTTGTTGTTGCGATGGTGATGTTGTGTTGTGTTACGGGAGCTTATTCATGGGGCATGAACCGGTCAACGGCTGGCTGGCTGGGCCGGAATCGGGAGACGAAAGTAGACGGAGCCACCGGGGGAGTACCGCATGTTCCGGGCTCCGTCCGGATAGGGGGACAGAGCGACAGAGCGACAGAGCGAGGAAATACCTAAGGTACCTACTGCATCTCCGTACCCACGGTGGCTTGGCTAAAGAACCGTTTGCCGTTTGCGGGGGTGAAATGCGGGGTTCAAGTTTGCGGAGTTCCGTCCGTTGTCGGTCAAGCCAGCAGCACATGTGGGGTACCTAAGGTATCCTATCGCCTTATCGGTACTACCACATATGGTCGCGCCCGAGGATCGGATAGATTGGTACGGTCTCAGGTGCTTCTCCTACCTAGGTACCTAAGGTACGAAGTATTAATTAGTAAGGTACGTAGCAATCCGTGAATGGCCTTGGATGGCCAAAATTTGCCGGATCAAAACTTCTTTCCAATGTGTTTTCTTCCGCTAAACCCAACGATTTTATGTTCCATCTCTGCGGAGTAAAAGACCAGACAAGGTACTTTGGTTCCCACTAAGGTACAGGTACCTTAGTTCGTCGACCTCGAATGAAAATGCTGCAACTGGATTTCATAAGGTACTACCATTGATGGAAATCATGGGACTGTACCTTAATGTATTTCGTCCTTTGTAGAAAGCACGTCACATGATGAAGATGTCCAATTTCCAGATTGGGTGAGCTTCACAGTACCGCTCACATGACGTAATCCCGACTCGCACTCCCGGGTGGGGCAGGCATGTGAAATGCCAAGAACGTCCCCCCCAAAGCTCGTGCAGGGGGAGTGGGTGGAGAGCTCGGGTTCGGCTCAAGTGAGCGGGAAAGCTGCCTCGGCTTCCATTCGTCGTGGTCGTCGTGGTCGTCGTAGTCGTGTCCAGTTTCGTCCCCCAGGTCTCTTCCCCCATAGTCTGCTTTTAACCTGTTCACCATCAATCTCCCACATTCAAACATCCATCCTCAAATGCTAAGGCTCTTGCGCCGAACTTGTCCGATTGCACACTAGCCCGAGGTCGACGTGCATTTCTATCTAAAACCTTCAATTACCGACGACTTTTTGACTTGTCCACCTACCTCACGACTTTCTCTCCCACTCCCACTCTCTCCCTCTCTCTCTCACACACACTCCATCAGATACCCCCCGGCTCCATTTCTCACCTCTTTTTCCTCTGGTGGTATTTGGTCTTCTCTCTCTTCTCTCTCGTACATCTCTCTCGTCTTTCTCCCAATAACGGGCAGTCTCGCGCAGTCCGTCAGAAACCATGGCTGAACAGCTGCGATTCGACGGCCAGGTGGTTGTCGTCACCGGTGCCGGAGGTGGCCTCGGCAAGGCTTATGCTCTCTTCTTCGCGTCCCGTGGCGCCAGCGTCGTCGTCAATGACCTCGGTGTCTCCTTCAAGGGCGAGGGCGGCTCATCGAAGGTAAGAGATCCAACCTGACAAGAACCACCTCCGGTGCACTCCGCAATCCATTCCACGACGAAACAGAAAAACTAATTCTTTCTTTTTTTCTTCTACTTCTACAGGCCGCCGACGTCGTCGTCAATGAAATCAAGGCTGCCGGCGGAAAGGCCGTTGCCAACTACGATTCCGTAGAAGATGGCGACAAGATCATCTACACGGCCATCCAGGCCTTTGGCCGCATCGACATCCTCATCAATAACGCCGGTATCCTCCGCGACGTCAGCTTCAAGAACATGAAGGACCAGGACTGGGACCTCATCAACAAGGTCCACGTCAGGGGCACCTACAAGTGCACTCGTGCCGCCTGGCCGCATTTCAGGAAACAAAAGTTTGGTCGCGTCATCAACACCGCTTCGGCTGCTGGTCTCTTTGGTAGCTTCGGTCAGACCAACTACTCGGGTAAGCGGGCTTTAGATAGATCTCCTTGGCGCCTACTACTGCCTCTGCCTTTTGTCCCGTGGATTCTCTTTTCATACCAGGTACATGGATGCTGATCATCAATCTTCCTATTTAGCCGCGAAACTCGCCATGGTCGGCTTCACCGAAACCCTAGCGAAGGAGGGCGCCAAGTACAACATCCTCTGCAACGTCATTGCTCCTATTGGTAAGTCCCAAAGTCCTTTGCTACCTACCGTCCCTGTCGCCCGGGCCCTCCGCTGATTTTTCTCTTTTCTTTCTTCTTCTATAGCCGCCAGCCGCATGACCGAGACGGTTATGCCTCCCGAGGTCCTCAACAACCTCAGGCCCGAGTGGGTCGTTCCCCTTGTCGCTGTCCTCGCCCACAAGAACAACACGGACGAGTCTGGCTCCATCTTCGAGGTCGGCGGCGGCCACGTTGCCAAGCTGCGTTGGGAGCGCTCCAGCGGCCTTCTCCTTAAGGCCGATGAGACCTACACCCCCGGTGCCATCATCAAGAAGTGGGATCGCGTGACCGACTTCTCCGATCCCCAGTACCCCTCGGGACCCAACGACTTCCTGACATTGCTCGAGGAGTCCATGAAGATGGGCCCCAATGACCCCGGCGAGAAGCTCGACTTCACCGGTCGTGTCGCTCTCGTCACTGGTGGTGGAGCTGGGTAAGTATTCCTGGATGGAGTTGCTGTGTATTGCATCTGGCTGACGGCTTTTTTTTTTTCCGCCAACCCCTACAGCATTGGAAGGGCTTACTGCCTGGCTTTCGCCAAGCACGGTGCCTCGATCGTCGTCAACGACCTTGCCAATCCCGACGATGTTGTCAACGAGATCAAGAAGATGGGCGGCAAGGCTGTGGGCGTCAAGGCCTCGGCCGAGGACGGTGATGCCGTTGTGAAGGCCGCTATTGATGCCTTCGGTCGCATCGATATCGTGATCAACAATGCCGGCATTCTCCGCGACAAGGCCTTTAACAACATGGACGATAGCCTGTGGGATCCCGTCATGAACGTTCACCTTCGCGGCACCTACAAGGTTACCAAGGCCGCTTGGCCTTACTTCCTGAAGCAGAAGTACGGCCGTGTTGTGAACACCACTTCGACCAGTGGTATCTATGGCAACTTCGGACAGGCCAACTACGCCGCCGCGGTTAGTCCCATACATCCCTTCCATGTCCCCCTCCATGTCCCCCTCCCGACCCCGACTGACAAATGTCATATAGAAATGCGGTATCCTAGGGCTCTCTCGCTCTCTGGCTCTCGAGGGCGCCAAGTACAACATCTATGTCAACACCATCGCTCCCAACGCAGGCACAGCCATGACCCGGACCATCATGCCCGAGGAAATGGTCCAGGCTTTCAAGCCCGAGTACATTGCGCCTATTGTTCTCGCTCTGTGCAGTGATCAGGTGCCCAAGAAGCCCACTGGCGGTCTCTACGAGGTGGGCAGCGCCTGGGTCGGTCAGACCAGGTGGCAGAGGACTGGTGGCCACGGCTTCCCCGTCGATGTGCCGTTGACCCCCGAGGAGGTGCTCAAGTACTGGGGAAAGATCCGGGACTTCGAGGACGGCCGGGCCGATCATCCCGAGACGCCGCAGGACGGTCTCAAGAAGGTCATGGCGAACATGGAGAACAGGAGCCAGAAGCAGGTATGAGCACGTTATCTTGTTCTTCTTTTTTTGTTGTTACAGAATGAACCATGCATGTATCAAATAAGTTAGACGGATGTAAGCGGAATCGCAAATGAAGCACAATTTAGTTAACCCGCTTGTCTTTTTGCAAATGCATCTGTAGACTCAAGCATCCTCTTCGGACCACGACGGTGCGAACTACCTCGCCGCCATCGACGCTGCCATCAAGGCGGAACCCAAGCCGACCGAGTTCGTCTACACGGACCGTGATGTGATGCTCTACAACCTAGGTATAGGCGCGAAGCGCACCGAGCTGAAATACGTCTTCGAGGGCGCCGACGACTTCCAGGTGATCCCCACCTGGGGCGTCATCCCTCCTTTCAACGTCGAGACCCCTTACAACTACGACGACATCCTTCCCAACTTCTCCCCCATGATGCTCCTCCACGGGGAGCAGTACCTCGAGATCAAGAAATACCCCATCCCCACCGAGGCCAAGCTCGTGTCGCGCGCCCGCCTGCTCGAGGTCGTCGACAAGGGCAACGCCGCCATCGCCAAGAACGGGGTCACCACCGTCATTGCCGACACGGGTGAGGAGGTCTTCTACAACGAGGTGACCGTCTTCCTGCGCGGCTGCGGCGGATTCGGCGGCCAGAGCAAGCCCCGTGATCGCGGCGCCAGCACGGCGCCGAACAAGCCGCCTTCGCGCCAGCCGGACGTTGTTGTTGAGGAGCGGACTAGCGAGGAACAGGCCGCCCTGTACCGACTGAGCGGTGATTTCAAGTGAGTAGAGAGGCCCCTTGTTCTTTTCTTTTCTTTTCTTTTTTTCTTTTTGTACTTCTATTTCTCACCCACTTCTCTCATCCAACGATTGCTAATTTTCATCTTCTTTCCCCCGTCCAGCCCCCTCCACATCGACCCCTCTTTCGCCAAGATGGGCGGCTTCAAGGCACCCATCCTCCACGGCCTGTGCACATTCGGCTTCGCCGGTAAGGCCGTCTACGAGCGCTTCGGTGCGTTCCGGAACATCAAGGTCCGCTTCGCCGGCACCGTCATCCCGGGACAGACGCTCGTGACGGAGATGTGGCGCGAGGGCAACAAGGTCATCTTCCAGATCAAGGTGAAGGAAACGGGCAAGCTTGCCATTGGCGGTGCGGCGGCAGAGCTGGTTGAGGCGAACAAGGGGAAGATCTGAGGCTCTCCTCAAGGCCTGCTGCAGTCTTGCTTGCGACTCGGGGAGCGTGTTATGTACCAAGATAGTGGTCGGATTTTTTTGCCAGTTTGTTTTGGAATCGTGTACGATGTACGATATACGATATACCATGCCCTGGTTTATTACGAGTTGAATGGTTCCCGAATCATGCGTTTCTTGTGTATGAAGGCTTGAGAAATTAAAGTCTAGAATTACACTAATAATACGTGAATGGATATATCCAAACGTGAGTGCTTCGGCGAAAGCAATGCCGTCCAGTTGCTTGTCCTTCCTGTTTCGCTGTTTCCCCTATCCGAGTTGTCTCGCTTGGTCCCTTGACCTTGGAAAAGAAAAAAAAAAGAAAAAAAGGAAAAACAAAAAGGAGTGGGATGTGATATATGGTTAGCCCACCTCTGATCCCTTCAAGACCCTTTCATCTTTTGATGGGTTTGTTTGCCCACGTTGTCGACTCGAGAACGCCATACGTCCATTACCAGCCGAACGAGAAAAGAAACTCCCAATAAACAAGACAAAAAGAAAGAAAGAAAGAAAGAAACAAAGAAAGAAACAGAGGCGCATGTCGTGTTTAGATCACCAACCCAAAATCTTCCTCTCTACTCCCCCCCTCTCTCTCTCCTCCTCTCTCGCCACATACCCTATCCCGTGGCTGGCTACCCGAACAGGCTCCCGACAGCCCAATCACAAAACTCAGCAAGAGTCGGCGGCCGGCGCTGGCGGAGCAGTCCCTCCAACTTCACCTCGTCCCTCCCGGCAGCGACGAAGCCCGTCTCAAGAAAATCCCTCTCGGCACGCCCGACGTCGCGCCGTTCCGCCTCACGCCACTTCCGCTCCGCCTCCTCCTTCGCAGCCTGCAGGACGGCATCCGTGTCCTCGGATTCCCAGAGGTTACACCGGTCGCAGTGTGCGCAAGGCGACGGGTCGCCGTCCGGGCGAAAGTGGTCGCAGAAATGACGGTAGCCTTCGCCGCCGTCCGGGCCGGAGCCGATGTCCTTGCGGCAGACGTAGCACATCTTGTAGCCGCAGGGGCAGGTGAGCTTGTTGCAGCCGGCGTTCTTGACGAAGGAGGTGCCGCAGCGCGGGCAGACGCGCTTGACGGCCATGCTCATGGCCTGCTCGATCTGCGTGCGCAGGGCGACGAGGGAGGACTCGTGGCAGACGTGGATGTCGGTCCAGGACTTGCCGCACGAGAGGCAGGACGCGCGGCGGCAGGTCGGGGATTGGCAGGTGAACTTGAGGCCGCGGCGGCGGCGGCGGTGGCGCGTCAGGGCGGCGGACCATTCCTCTCGGAGCTGGTCGCCCGGGCTTTGCTTGGAGCTAACGAGGAGGGCGGTGAGGACGGTGAGGACGATGAGGGGGAGGAAGAACGGGATGAAGACGACGCAGACGACGAGGAGGAGCAGGTTGAGGATGCCGTCGGGGCGGAGGCGGAGGGGGGATTCGCCCCGCGGGACGTAGAGGTCGTCGACTTCGGCGTAGTCGCAAAAGGGGCAGCGGACGAGCGGCAGGTCGGAGGCGAGCAGGCTGTGCTGGGCCAGGCGCTGGTCGAGTTTGTGGAGGATCTCGGCGCCTTTCTTCTCCTCGAGCATGGCACGGTGCATGTGGTACGAGGGGATGCGGCCGCCGCAGCCGCCGCCGTCGACGGCCATGCACTTGAGGGTGCCGGACTCCATGTCGATGGTGCTCTGCCAGCCCTGACCGAAGACGGCCTCGGCGATGGAGTGCTGCACGCAGCGGAAGCAGATCATGTGGCCGTCGGCATCGCACTGGGCGAACTCTTCAAAGGCAGACTCGGTGAAGCAGCAGCAGCATTCGTGCATGGCGTCCATGTCTTCGGCCTCTTCGTTGTTGAGCAAGACGGCCAGTCCGCGGTCCTTCTCGACCTGGAGGCGACGAGCACGCTGCTTAAGCGGGCGTATCAGTGCTTCGTGAAGCTCTCGGTCGAGTTCGGGGCTCCCGGTGGCTTTCAAGGTAGGCTTGATGGAGCCATGGCCGGTGGACTTCCATACGATGAGCGGGTGGTTCTCGGTTTCTCCAGCGGCGGCGACAACGGGTTTCCGGCGCGAGAAGAGGGAGGAAAAGGTGAAGCGCCACGACTTGGAGGACAGCTCCACCAGGGTCTTCCGGGCGTCGAGGTAGTTGTAGTTGCATTCGGCGAGGACGGCGTGGAGGGTCGAGCGGGATAGTCCGCGGAACTCGTGCTTGGCCAGGGCTTTGACGGCCGTCTTGTACTCTTCGCTCTTGAAGGTCTCCTTCGGGTGTACGGCTAATACCGGGGCGGCGTCGGGCGTGGCGGCGGAGGTGGCGGCGCCTTCAACGACCCGCCAGCGTCCCTTGACCCATTGTACACGGTTTTTTAACAGGGCGTCGGCGACGACAGCCAAACGGGATTCTCCATCGAACTTGGTGAGCATCTCGCGGAAGACCTCGATCTGCACGTCAGGGAATACGGCGGCCAGGGCTTCTAGGCAGTTGTTGAGCTCACGGAGGTCGGGACATTCGGGGGGCGGGGCCTGCAACTGAAGGTCGTCATGGATATACTCCAGATCGGGGTCGGATGTAGTGGCAGAAGTAGTAGTAAGAGGAGGAGGCGGAGGAGTATGGCTGGCAGCTGACGAAGAGACGGAGGCAGAGCTAGACGGCGTGCGGGAGGACGCCGGTTTGGGCCGACTTTCGCGCCGTTGGTCAGTAGAAGACGAGCCGAGGAGAAATGAGAGCCCCATGGTGGCTGGCGGTCATGGTCGTTGGACAGCCCGGCCCGTTCGCGGGGAGGGGTCTTCAAGGCAGAATTGGGGGGTTTGTCAAGCTGATTACATTTGGCATTCTTGGGTGATGATAATGCGAGCCAGATGGGTGGATAAACCACCTGATAAGGAAGTTTTGGAAGCCCTAGAATGATGAATGATGAATGATGATGAGTGATGATCGATATCCGCAGAGAGAGAGGCTCAAAGGCAAGAGTTATGTAAAGTTGCACTCGGTCTGCGAATCGTGAAGTTGGGTAAGGTATTATAGTCAGGTACGTACTGGGACGAGAAAATACAACAAAAGCCGAGAAGAAGTACACGCGTCATACAGAGTGGGGATGGGATGTAGACGGAGTACCTATGGGTACGAAGGTACGTACGTAGCTTGGGACGTGATGCTCGCTTATGCTTAATAAGCACTGCAGCTGTCTTGTCGATATTCAACTTAAAAAGAACTTGGGCCAAAGCTTATTCCCTGTCTCGCACTCGTGGAAGGAGAAAATAGGAAGATCTCAGGTACTGTAGTTTCTGTATATGTTGTGTAACTTAGGTACCTATGCTATGGTCTATCTACTTCATACATTTAGGTGCTCTTCCTGTGCAAAACACCAGCACCGGCCTAAGACAAGTTCAACCGGGTGTTTACAGTCAGCGCTGACACGGGAGTGATAAAGCCCGGACGAGCAGTATTTAAATCAACTCACCTGGTGGCTGGGAAAGATGAGCGTGTCCGCGATAACGACGTTCTGTCTGCGAGATGCCGCGAAGACGATGACCTCGGCAATGTCGTCCGGCGTCAGGGGTTCGCATCCACTACGCCATCGACTTCATGTCAGCAAGTTGCAACGGGTCGAACACCGCCTACAAATTTCAAACCTGAAGTGGATTCCTCCCAAACTTACGCATAGACAGCATCGGCCTTGGACTTGTCGCCGTAGAACCGGACAACAGAGAATTCCTATCCACCCCCTCGGGTCAGTTCTTTCCTCTTCCTCTCTCTTCTCGTTCTCTCCTCTCGTTTTCTCTCCTGGGTAGGTTGAAAAGAACCTACCGTCTCGACTTGACCAGGGTCAATCTCAATGACGCGGATGCGCGTCGCGATGAGCTCTTTCCTCAAGCTCTCGCTGAAGCTGCGCACCGCCGCCTTGGTCGCGCAGTAGATGGACCCTCCTGCGTATGGATCTCGCCCGGCAATCGACCCGACGTTGATAATGTCGCCAGCACCACCTTCAGGCCTCTGCTTGAAGATGGCCAGGACGGCCTGCGTCATGTTGATGACACCGGTCACGTTGGTTTGGAACATAACGTCCATGTCCTCTTCCGCGATATTGGGCGCTTGCGCGACACCCTTCACGAGGCCCCTAGATTTATTTTTGGCATTGCGTCAGCTGGCGGGCGACGCAATTAGGAGACACATTGTTGCAAAGTAGAGCATAGTTATATATATATATATATATATATATATACGTACGCATTGTTGACGAGCACATCAATGTCCCGAAACTCTTCCGGCAGCCCGGAAACGAAACCCCGCACGGCCTCGGGGTTGCTGACGTCCAGCTGGACGGGCAGGACCTTGACGCCGTCGCCGACCTCCTTGGTGATGTCGGCTGCGATCTGGCGGAGGGCGTCGACGCGACGGGCCGTCAGGACGAGCTTGAGGTTCTGGGGCGCCGTGCGGGCGAATTCGAACGCCGTGCTGCGACCGATGCCGCTCGACGCGCCCGTGATGACGATGGTCTTGCCTTCTAGGCGCTTCGATGCGGCGGCGGCGGAGGAGGCCATGGTTCGGATGCGGTGCCAGCGATGAATGAGGGGAGCGAGTGGCGATGCTACTGCTGCTGCCGGGACCGTGGGGAATCGGGATCCGGCGACGTGCACTTGGGGGAGGCAGGTGATTCTGGTGTTGACAATTGAGGCGAAGGTCCTGAAGGCACCGGTGTAGTGATTGTGCATGAGTACAGCTCGGGTGGAAGGGATGGGAGGATAGGGTGGGTGGTGGATAATTATGCAAAGAAAGGAAGTACAATCACAAGGGTGTCCTATGACTCCTATCGTATCTCCTATTTTCGTAAGGTATCGTGTATCGTCAACCAATGACGTGAGAATTCCCTGGCCGGTTCGGACTTGTGTTTGTCCTTGGGGCCTCGATACAAGAAGGAGAAAAGGCTGTCGTCGGCTTCACTGAATGACGATGAACCGAGAAGACCCACTTGAGCGCGGGGTCCGGTGCCCAGAAATCCCGACACCGGCCGATAGATAGCGGGCGCGGGGTCAACTACCTTGAGGTACTAGCTCCTGATTGTGCTACTTCTCCCCCTATCTCTTACTTCTCATGACTGCGCACGCCATAAACGACTCTTTGACGCAATGTCAACTTTTCCATGTTAATCGTCTTGATGACCCTGACGACAGGCAATATAAAGACAAATGAATGAGGTGAGATGGTCGACATGAAGCTACTGGGACACTTTTTGGTTTTGACTTTCCGTCGGTCGTCGTCCACTGTCAAAACTTGCATCTATCCGGACTTTGCTTATCTAATAAATAGAAAATGGAATTACCCAGTTAAAAGGTACGGTATAGGGATATTCAAATATACCTATGAGTGAAATAACGAAAGATTACCTCATCACGCCCAGACGTCAGCTCTTTGGTTTGTCCCAACTCCATGCTCACTCATCCATTGCAAGCTTCACGAACTTCATGGTCTTTAAACCCTCTGGCTACGAAAACAGAACTCCGAAATAACACATAGCGAGACAAACGTCCTATACTTCTTCAAATTTGAGCGTGGAGTTGAGCATCCATCCCCTGGGAACATGACGGAGGTCATCACCCAGACCCCGCCCATCCTCACCGGGGCCCCATCCGATAAGGAGCGCAAGTACGACCGTCAGTTAAGACTATGGGCGGCCAGCGGCCAAGCAGCTTTGGAATCTTCGCATATTCTTCTTGTCAACTCTGGCACAGGCACCGTTGGCATCGAGACCCTGAAGAACCTCGTGTTACCAGGTGTGTTATAACTTATTGCTACCCCTTGCCTGTCTTGTTTGTTCATCCGTTTGCCAGTAGTCCTTGTCCCCGACGTTGGTAGATATGAAGCTAACGATCTATCTCTCTCTCTCTCTCCATATCCCAGGCATTGGAAAATTTACCATTGCCGATGATGCCATCGTGCGTGACTCCGACTTGGGTGTCAACTTCTTCCTCGATGAGGATGGCCTTGGCAAGTCAAGGGCACAACACTGTACGGAACTGCTAGTTGAACTGAACCCAGAAGTTCAAGGCGACTGGTTTCCAAAGAATGGGGTAAGGAGATAGGCAAGCAAAGGAAGCCACCTCTTCATCACCTCTTCCAGGACATCGTGCTTTCCGATGGAACTGACACCATGACTCCAGGAACCCTTAAGCCTCCCAGACGTCCTGGGAAACGAAGGGCCCTATACCGCGGTCCTTTATGCGCTACCCGTTCATCCCAGATGTGAATTATTACTCCAAGAATACTGCAACCAGAATAAGACACCCCTCATCGCCGTTCACTCGACCGGTTTCTACGCCGACTTCAAAATCACCTTCCCCGGCCCCTTCCCTGTTGTGGAGACGCATCCAGACGTCACTGCCACGACCGATCTGAGGCTCCTCTCTCCTTGGGACGAGCTCATCGACTTTGCGAGAGGCATGACCAAGGACATCGACAGCCTCGACAACCACGAGCACGGCCATCTCCCGTTCGTCGTCATTCTGCTCCACTACCTCGATGTCTGGAAGGCAACTCACAACAGCGCGTACCCCTCGACTTATGCAGAGAAGGTTGCCTTCAGGAAGATGGTCTCTGAGGCCGCAAGAACTGACAATCCAGAGGGTGGTGAGGAGAACTTCGATGAGGCCGTGGCAGCCGTGCTCAAGACTGTTTCTCCCCCGTCCTTGCCAGGAGATGTCAAGGAAGTGTTCGCATATGAGCACGACAGCCCAGTATGTACTATGCTTTTGGAGTGCAAAACCAAGAAGACGAAAAATGGTTGAGTTTTTCGGACAAAGGGAGCTAACGTTTGAGATGTTGGTAGAACGAGATCAGGTCCAGCTTCTGGATCATAGCAGATGCTGTGAAGGAGTTTTATGAGAAGCACGGATGCCTCCCCTTGCCCGGCGGCCTCCCCGACATGAAGGCGCAGTCTAGCGTCTATATCCAGTTACAGAACATCTACAAGCGCAAGGCACGCCGGGACGCCGCGGAGGTCTTTGAATCGGTCCGCCGAGCTTCCGGGGGCGATGCCATCGACCCAGCCGAGGTGGACCTCTTTTGCAAGAACGCAGCCTTTGTCAAGCTCATCAACCCGAAAAATAATGATCCCGAGAGACTACTTGAAGTGGCCGGTACGTGAAGCTAACTAACGTTTTGTACTTAGTGTTAACGTTTTCCCGTTTTCCTTTTCGCCTTTCCGCGGCGGGTTATTATGTTGGCTGACTTCCGGAAACAACAAAACTGCAGACGAGGAACTCGCCAATGACGAGATGGCGAAGGAAGGCATCATGCCGCCGTCGCTGTTCCCCATCTACCTCGCACTGCGGGCGACGGCTTACACTCCCAGCGTCGAGACGTCGTTCCCGGAAGATATCCTGAAGGACATGATGACGCTGGTGCCCCAGTTAGGGGATCAGGAGCCCTACGCACATGAGCGCTACGAACAAGCTGCTCAGGAAGTGATCCGTGGCGCCAGCGGAGAGCTTCACAACGTCTCCGCCGTGATGGGCGGCATGGTGGCCCAGGAGATGATCAAAATCATCACCAAGCAGTACATCCCCATCAATAACACCTGCATATTCGACGGCATCGGCTCCCGATGCCAGGTGCTTCGCTTGTAGAACCCGGACAGCCGATCCAGGTGGTGGGGCCATACTCTTCCTACCTAGGCAATGAAATGAAAGGGGTGTGTGTCCCTTGCTTTGCCCGTCTATCCCCCTATTTCCCTCCCCACCCCCCTTATTTTTGTCGTATTTTCCCTCGCTCTAGCCGCACCTACTTTTCTGTCTCCTCCTTGCCCCCTCTCTATCCTCACACCCTTTACGATGTAGCCACCCGCGCTATCATTACCGCCTTCCAGCTGTCAGGGGACAAAAGCTAAAGTAGGCGAAGCGGGATCGGCGGTGGAAAGCAAAGGGTCATCGTAGCCCGCGACAGCGTCGAAGGCGGTCTATACCCCACGCGTAACGGGTGATGGGGGCAACTTAGACGAGGGAACGGGGCACAGCTGGATCTAGGTCCCATGAAGATCTACCTGGAAGGTTCTGAACGAAAACTTTTTCGACTCACGAGTCCAACTACCCCCGAATACGTCCAGAAGAAAGCATCATGCTGCTATGCAGTCTAGCGAACGAACATTCCAGACTCCTCTAATAAGCAAAGGAGCCAGGGAGCCCTATGGGGCTCTTGAGCTAACAATGGGCGTTTCAGCAAAGACGATTGAGGGATAATAGCAAAAGGCCGGATACGAGCATGTCCGTATTTGAATACGAGATGAAAAAAATCTTCCCTGTCCGCCACTCCGTTACCCACACTTTGACTTGATATGTAATAGCACCCAATGAGGAGGGCTAGGCTAGGAGGAGAAATAGATAATATGGATTTTATTCGACGGAGAGCAATAGGGGCAACCATCGTGGACCGGACCAGTGGAAGCACCTAGACAGTGAAACGACCGAAAGCTACACCAGGTCAAGGGCAAGGTAGCACAGAGCAGGCCAGAAATAATGAAGAGGCGTTGCGGAATCTGGGGTTCTGTGTCCGGGGTACGTTGTAAGTAGATATGTCCCCGAGGAACATCCCGTCGAGCATCCCGTCAATACATAAGGAATAATATTAATATTGCCCGCCGTTGGGGGCCGAAAGTCCGAGAGGGCCGATCTCGAAATCTGGGGAAGGACGGGTTGGGGGGCAAAGGAGTGTTACGATTCTGTGCCGGTGAGTAGGTGAATGTGATGGCGAGTGCATCTCTGTGAACCGCGTTGCGTATGGACCAATACGAAAAGGCCTACGGGAATATCGAAAATAGAAAATATATGCAAGGAGGAGGGCATCGTGAGGCTTGCTTCTTCCGTAAGGCGAAGGAATAGACGGGAGACCCTCGGGCAGCCCTCGGTAAGTTAAGCGTGAAAGAGAGAGAGAGAGAGAGAGAGAGAGAGAGAGAGAGAGAGAGA